>NW_024717775.1:0-24149 GCF_018991925.1 Homarus americanus
GACACAAGGTATAGCCAGGTGAGAGAGAGAGAGAGAGAGGCGTGAATATTTATTTTTGCCCATACAATTTTTTTCTCTCTCTCTCTCTCTCTCTCTCTCTACTCCCTTTATGTCAGCTTAACTAGATCCCTGTGTTGTGGCTGGATATTCTTTCCCTCCTCCAGGACAAACAACAAAGTAGGAAAGCTTTATTGAGTTAAGATACACTATGTTTGTGTAAGCTTAAACAAGATAGAGCGAAATATTTGTACTGAGGACAAATCTTTTACGTAAACCTGAAATAAACAAGAAGAAATTATATACAAGTGGAAGATTTTCTTACATATGAATGATATTAGAGTAATGAGGTATTTTTTTCTATTGTTAAAATGAATGAAATTGTTGAGACTTAAGAAATTATTTGGGAATGTGAATCTAGACACGTATGGTATGATGAAATTTAAAATCCAGTGAGAAATTCTTAGCTCGTGAAGAAATTTGGAAAATCTATCGAAGGAAATATTGTTAATGAAGCAAATAAAAAATAAATAAATCCATTGGGAAAGTCCTCACATAATGAAGACAAAATAAAACTCAAAACGAAGAAAGAAAATCCCTTCACAATTCGAACCAAATCCAGCACCTAAATCCCCTAAATCCCACAAAACCCCATAAAACCCCCATAAATCCCTCCAAATCCTCTCCCCCAAATCCCACAACACATCAACATCTCCAGTTAACCCCAAATCACCAACTACACAATCCATCACAATCTTCCTCATAATCATCTTAAACCGTAAAAAAACAAATGATAGAAGATCTTACTTAATACTTTAAACTAAAACATAACCAAATTTACTCGTGGTAACTGGGTAATGTAGGAAATTACTTAGGGATTAGCCGAGGGATGGTTGAGAGAAGGAGGTGGTAGTGGTAGTATTTGGTTGAGGTGGTGGTAGTCTTTGGGAGAGGGAAGGTGGTGGTGGTGGTAGTAGTGGTAGTAATCCCGTGGTCTTATTCCTCAAGTCTTTAACTGGATACATAATTAGGTACTAAGACTGTCCTTGGACGTCACATACACACACACACACAAACACACGTACAAGGAGAGAGAGAGAGAGAGAGAGAGAGATGCATCACCCATCACCAACCATCCCGGGACCCAGGCTATAAAACTCTACGGTCCCAGGCTGCCACGTTTCACTTACTCTGCCTGCTTGCCCTCCACTCACATATACCCAACACCTATTGGTAAAGTAATGACCAAGGAACACTCTACAATATAATTTTATTCTCCATATATAAAGCTAATTATTACTCTAACTAATTATAGGAATTAATGATCGTATTTAAAATATTTTAGGCTTTTTAACATGGTCTCTGATGTCGGTGTAATTCTTCAACATGGGATCTTGTTATGTTTACACTAAGAGAAGCGTATGTTTGTATGTTCTTAATTTGTGTTTATGTTTCAATTTTAATTAACAATATAATTCTAAAATGATGATTGCTTGATAATTAATAGGAATGTATGAGTTATTTATTGTTGATTAGGATAGAGTTAAATGAGGAGTTAAATTAAATAGTAAAAATAAAAGAATTATGTACTGTATATAATAATTTGTAAGTTTATAGAAATAAGTTAGACATAATAAGAGCTTAATTATACCTTTAAATGAAGTCTTCTGTCGTTCAAGTAGTAAAACAGTACTTGATTGATATAAATATTTAAGAAAAAGACTTAGCTACCCGGAGTTAATTATCGCTTGTTAATGTCATCACAGGGTAGTTACGTCTGATTCATGTCTTGCTTATGAGAGACATTATTCATTTAAAGAGAGCGAGTTACTGACTAGAATCTTATCTTTCTTTTATAACCACTTGAGAGATAGTTTCATTCTCTTTGTCAATATTATCTCCAAGAATTGTACGTTTATTTTACCATTAACTAGGAATAATGACAACGATTCCTTTTATGTGTTTTTTTTTTCTATTCGTTGTTAACCCCATTAACCATTCATAAAGGTAACACAGGTAGATATATATTCTCACCTGTCAAATTAAGGTGTAGCTTGTGTTCATTGACCTCTTAGAATCCACCTTTGTGTCGTTATTAAGAGAATCAGTTATATACTTTCTCACATCTTCAGGTAGAGATGCAAATTAGGGCATTAACAAGTTAGGACATTATTTATTTACCATAATCAACAGATAGGAGTCGATCTCATTAACTCTCATTAACTTACCTGTGTGGATGTTGGTCTTAATTAACCTTGACCTAATTATAATGAGGTGAATAATGGATTCTTGAGGTCAGGTCATCTTGGTACTGAGTACATGAGAGGGATAAAGTATATGTATGTATGTATGTATGTATGTATGTATGTATGTATGTATGGGACACACACAATAAAAACAATAGACTCGAATTTCCTACTTTTATTATTGATCATTTTTAACAACATTTATTGCTTCTCTGGTCACCTGTTATCACTAAGATCAAAGCTTGTATGATACACGTTAATAACCCGCTGTATACAAGACCAAAACAGGCGGGGGGGGGGAGGGAGATATATTCCACAAAACGTAAACAGATTAAAAATTTGTTCTAAAATAACCTTACAGTGTGATAGGATAAGGTATTGGTGCGTTATTTAGTGTTAATTATGAAGAAATAAATATTTAATTTTATTTACATCGTTTATTAAGAGATTATAACTGAAGGAAAAATAATTATTCGAAGGTTTCTAAAAAAAGGGGGATTATTTTTTTAAAGAATAAATTTACATTGAGGAAATTTTTATATTCTAAAGTATATATTTATATATATAGGATTAGATGTGTGTTCTGATTTTCATTTTTTCTTTTTTTTTTCTTTTGGATCTTCATTTTGTTTTTCTTCTTGTTTTTCATCATCATCATCATCATCATCATCATCATCATCATCATCATCATCATCATCATCATCTCATCATCATCTCTATCACCATTTATTCACATCTGTTTACAAACTAGTTGACTCAGCAGTGAAAAACAGTGATGCTGTCAGTTCAATATTGAGGTGACATGACTTTCTGAGAGTGAGAGAGAGAGAGAGAGAGAGAGACGCAGTAATCAGCCCTGGACAGATAAATACTCATTCGAAACTTCTAGAAATTGAATTCTTAAGGCGAGATAAAGCAAAATTTTTCAGAAACAAATCCCAGAAAGCTATTAGATTATGATTTCACGAAGGTTCAAACTGTCTAAAGTGTGTACGAATTTGACGACGGCTCAGTACTCAGTCAGGCTGCGTCTGAGGAGGGAGAAGGTGTAAATAAAGAAGCTTTGGAGGTTATAGTACGAGAACAACAAAATTATAATAGAAAAAAAAAGTACTTGAAAGTTTGTTGAAGTTTCTTAGTGAAATTGTTAAATGTTTGATTGTAAAGATTAGTTCAAGAATAGGAAGATAGTTAAAAAAGGTGCGTTGGGTGTGTCGACCAAGAAGGATATGTATTAAGGTGTGTTGGGTGTGTCGACCAAGAAGGATATGTATTAAGGTGTGTTGGGTGTGTCGACCAAGAAGGATATGTATTAAGGTGTGTTGGGTGTGTCGACCAAGAAGGATATGTATTAAGGTGTGTTGGGTGTGTCGACCAAGAAGGATATGTATTAAGGTGTGTTGGGTGTGTCGACCAAGAAGGATATGTATTAAGGTGTGTTGGGTGTGTCGACCAAGAAGGATATGTATTAAGGTGCGTTGGGTGTGTCGACCAAGAAGGATATGTATTAAGGTGTGTTGGGGGCCTTTGTTATAACTAAGTAATACCCAGGATCAATATATACTTCACAATAGGTTCGAAACCGCCAAGTAATAGGGAGAACCGATCAATTATACTTCATAAGGAACCTATTCCGATCCTATTTCGCCGAGAGAGAGAGAGAGAGAGAGAGATTGATACAGGTGTCCTTCAAGAGAGATCCCACTAGCACGCTCCTTTTCTTTCCTATTTCTCCTTTCCTCCTTCTCCTCATCTTCTTCTAGCTTATTCTGCTCTTCTACCTGATTTTCCCTCCTGTTTCTATTCCTCTTTTTCTTCTTCCTTCCTCCCCTTTTCCTCCTACTGTTTCTTCTTCTTCCTCTTTTTCCTCTTTTTCTTCTTCTCTTCTTCCTTCGTTTCTTCTTCTTCCTCCTCCTCCTGTTCCTCCGTTTTTCTCCTACTGTTACTTCTTCTTCTTCTTCTCCTCTTCCTCTTCCTCCTACTTGCCCTCTTCCTTCCCTTCCTTCCCCCCTTCTCTTCCTCCTCCTCTTCCTCTTTCTTCCTCTCTTACGTGTGAGGCAACAAGACAAGCCACATACGGATAAAAATAAAAAATCTTTCAGTTTTAGAGGAGGAAGATATCTCTCTTGTCCCAAGCTGGGTAGGAGCCAAAACAAGGAGAAGCTATTCGTCCCAGGGTGACCAGCTGCAAGGTGAGAGGGTAAATTCTGCCTGTTGTGCATAGAAGTATACTGTATTAATGCTGTGTATAGGATCTTGGGAGTATTTAAGCTAAGTGTCTCATTCTATTCGGATTGTAGATATGATGTGATATTCTTCGACGTTTATATAACTTTTTAGAGAATTGATTGATATGTCTGTCTGCCTGTCTGTTTGTCTCTCTGCCTGTCTGTCTGTCTGTCTGTCTGTCTGGGGAACTATCTCGCCACCAGCCAAACTCTAAATTATTTCTTCATCTCCAACTAATTTTCTTTTTGCCTTTTGTACATTTTGCAAAAAAGTGAACAAAATCGCTAAAGAAAAAGACTTATCGTGGAAGGAAGGAGTCTGATGGCCAAGAGATGCAAATGATCATTGATTCCGGTGCAGACTGAGTTGAATTGCTCTGTTCGATAAATCTCTTCAATAGTTAGGAAAAAAATTGTAAAAATTCAATGTTGAAAAGATGGATTAACCTGACGGCACCAACTCTCTCTCTCTCTCATACCCCTCCCTTCCTTTACCCCACCCCTTCCCTCCCATTGTCCTACCATTCTTCCCCTGTTGGCCCTCCTATTAGAGAAAGAAAACAATATATATTTTTTTGGAAGGGGTAACTGTCATAAGAAGTTGTGTTCCTTGTTGATGTGTGTGTGTGTGTGTGTGGGATGCCGAGAGCAGGAAAGTAGTGAAAGGAAAAGTACGGTTGGAGGGGAAGGAAGAGGTAAAGTGTTAAGAGTGAGACGTGTGGAATAATTGAGAGAGAGAGAGAGAGAGAGAGAGAGAGAGACACTAAACACACACAAAAAAAGAAATGAAAACAAAATAATACAAAAATAAATTGTCATAGTCGAAGGTGCAGTCATCGATATAAAGTACTCGGTCTACTAATTCTGAACTATTGACAGAAAAATACGAGACAAATAAGCCGACAAATTGAGCCATTAAAGGTCTCTCATGAACTTCTGCCGCTACAGTAGGGATAAACACTAGTAATTGATATACTGGTAAAATAAAAACCCCACACACAGACCACCGAACTAAAAGCTTCCGGCGATAAATAAATTAATATATCAGGTAATTTAGATAAAATTTCGATAAAGTGATAATTTATATACATTTTTATATATTTTTTTTAAATTTAAACTTGACTGTAAATAAGAACTATCATATAAATAATCACACTGTAAAATATAAATAAATAACATAATTATTAACTTAATGTTTTTTAACTTTGCCCTAAACTTTACAAGGGAACTTTACCGGGTACAACTGGACGGTCTCCTACGCTACATGACTCTGAACACACGAGAGAACTAAACACAGAACTCACGATTCTTCTTCATATGTGTATTGTGTTTTATATATTCATTTATTGTCTTATTCTCTCTATGTTCAAAATATTCACTGGGGGTAAAAATAACAGCACGGATACAACACACTAATAACTAATCCTGTTTTTTTTTAGCACGAAAGAACCATCATGGCCGGCACTGTATACTAAAAAATCACCCACTTTCCCCAGATGCAAAGTTAGGTACCAATTCACAGATGGGTGAACTGGGAATCCACTAAGTGCAAGCCAATAATCCTAGGAATATGAAGCGAGAATTGTATCTACTCAGCCACAGCACACCTCTGGTCGGCAATAATCCGCTAAAAAAAGTCTTTTATCTTTACATAGAGGGAACATAATGATGTACAACTCGTGTCAAACGCTGCATTAGGTTACGTCCTATAGTTTAGTACAGTAAAATAAAAAAAAAAACCTTGAACAGAGGAGCGACGGTCAGCTGAAAGTGAACCAAGTCGATGTGCCATTGTAGTTTGATGTCCACCCTCACTACGCACGACCAGAATCTACATAATACTCAATAAACAACGACTAGACACGAGGCCTGTTAGAGGGGTTATTCTTTACTCTTAAATCTATCAAAAGCTCGGGATTAGCGTTACGACAATCCTCCCAAATCCTTGTTACTAAAACATTTCTCGGCGAGGATTATCAAAGAACAAATCCTAGCATCGTGTTTTTCCTCGTACCTGGGGGAAAGGACATGTAAAGATTCAGTAGTCTCAGTGAAATGTCGACCTCATGTTCAAATCGTTCCTCTACTTAGGGGTTCTTGTAGTTATCTTTTGCAGGAAGATTAAGCTTATTATCTGTAAGTTCTTCTTTCCAAAATATATATTATACCATTGTAGAGAGTAGTGTCAGTGATGATGCAACAGTGGCCTAACAAAAGCACCCTACAGACAAGCCAAGGAACAGACCAAAACAATAGTGCCAGTAGTAATGTAACAACAATGGTCTAACAAAAGCACCCTACAGACAAGCCACGGAACAGACCAAAACAGTAATGCCAGTAGTGATGTAACAACAATGGTCTAACAAAAGCACCCTACAGACAAGCCAAGGAACAGACCAAAACAATAGTGCCAGTAGTGATGTAACAACAATGGTCTAACAAAAGCACCCTACAGACAAGCCACGGAACAGACCAAAACAGTAATGCCAGTAGTGATGTAACAACAATGGTCTAACAAAAGCACCCTACAGACAAGCCACGGAACAGACCAAAACAGTAATGCCAGTAGTGATGTAACAACAATGGTCTAACAAAAGCACCATACAGACAAGCCAAGGAACAGACCAAAACAATAGTGCCAGTAGTGATGTAACAACAATGGTCTAACAAAAGCACCCTACAGACAAACCAACGAACAGAGCAAAAACAGTAGTGCCAGTAGTGATGTACAACAGGGCCTAACAGCACCATACAGACAAGCCACGAATACCATGCTCAATAGTGTAGTGATGTAACAATGGTCTAACAAAGCACTTTGTAGACAACTCACGAAACAGACCACAAAACAGAAAAGCTAGTAGTGATGTAAATAAACAATGGTCTAAATAAAAAGCACCATGCTGAGACAAATCCACGAAATAGACTAAAACAATAGTGCCAGTAGTGATGTAACAACAATGGTCCAACAAAAGCACCATACAGACAACCCACGGAACAGACCAAAACAATAGTGCCAGTAGTGATGTAACAACAATGGTCTAACAAAAGCACCCTACAGACGACCCACGGAACAGACCAAAACAATAGTGCCAGTAGTGATGTAACAACAATGGTCTAACAAAAGCACCATACAGACAAGCCACGGAACAGACCAAAACAATAGTGCCAGTAGTGATGTAACAACATTGGTCTGACAAAAGCACCATACAGACAAGCCACGGAACAGACCAAAACAATAGTGCCAGTAGTGATGTAACAACAATGGTCTAACAAAAGCACCATACAGACAAACCCACGGAACAGACCAAAGTTAATAGTGCCAGTAGTGATGTAAATAATGTATTCAACAAAAGCACCATACAGACAAGCCACGGAACAGACCAAAACAATAGTGCCAGTAGTGATGTAACAACAATGGTCTAACAAAAGCACCATACAGACAAGCCACGGAACAGACCAAAACAATAGTGCCAGTAGTGATGTAACAACAATGGTCTAACAAAAGCACCCTACAGACAACCCACGGAACAGACCAAAACAATAGTGCCAGTAGTGATGTAACAACAATGGTCTAACAAAAGCACCCTACAGACAAGCCACGGAACAGACCAAAACAATAGTGCCAGTAGTGATGTAACAACAATGGTCTAACAAAAGCACCCTACAGACAAGCCACGGAACAGACCAAAACAATAGTGCCAGTAGTGATGTAACAACAATGGTCTAACAAAAGCACCATACAGACAACCCACGGAACAGACCAAAACAATAGTGCCAGTAATGGTGTAACAACAATGGTCTAACAAAAGCACCCTACAGACAACCCACGGAACAGACCAAAACAATAGTGCCAGTAATGGTGTAACAACAATGGTCTAACAAAAGCACCATACAGACAAGCCAAGGAACAGACCAAAACAATAGTGCCAGTAGTGATGTAACAACAATGGTCTAACAAAAGCACCATACAGACAAGCCAAGGAACAGACCAAAACAATAGTGCCAGTAGTGATGTAACAACAATGGTCTAACAAAAGCACCCTACAGACAAGCCACGGAACAGACCAAAACAATAGTGCCAGTAGTGATGTAACAACAATGGTCTAACAAAAGCACCCTACAGACAACCCACGGAACAGACCAAAACAATAGTGCCAGCAGTGATGTAACAACAATGGTCTAACAAAAGCACCCTACAGACAAGCCACGGAACAGACCAAAACAATAGTGCCAGTAGTGATGTAACAACAATGGTCTAACAAAAGCACCCTACAGACAAGCCACGGAACAGACCAAAACAATAGTGCCAGTAGTGATGTAACAACAATGGTCTAACAAAAGCACCCTACAGACAAGCCACGGAACAGACCAAAACAATAGTGCCAGTAGTGATGTAACAACATTGGTCTAACAAAAGCACCATACAGACAAACCAACGAACAGAGCAAAAACAGTAGTGCCAGATAGCAAGACCCACAAAGCAGGTTCAAACAGTAGTGCCAGTGGAAAGTCACCTGGTGTTGCTGGTGATTCATGGTGGCCTTTTGGGCGAGGAGTGCCATTTGTAAAGTGCCAGAACTATGTAGTAGGTACAACGGGTGCCTGGGAGAGCAAGGTACGTTGGTGAGAGAGAGGAAGAGACTGCGCTATGTTGGAGAGAGAGTGAGAGAGTGTGGTTTGTTGGAGAGAGAAAGTGGGAAAGTGTGGTGTGTTGGGGAAAGTGCGTAGTATGTTGGAGAGAGTATGGGTGCGTTTGGGTGAGTTTGGAAGAGAGAGGAACGAAGGGAAGACGATGAAGAGAAGGTTGAGGCAAACATAATGTAAAAAGAGAGTTAGTAGGAGAGAGAGGAGGAGGGGGGGGAGGAGGAGGAAGAAGAGAAGAGGAAGAGGAGGAGGAAATAGGTTGCACAAAAACAGGACTGGAAGAGAAGAAGGTTGGAGAAATCTGGGGAGAAGACAGGGCTAAAGGAGAAGAGAAGACTGGGGGAGAAGAGAGAACCGAGGAAAAGGAGAAGGCTTGAGAGAAGATAAAGCTGGTAAGAAGAAGAAGAGAGAGAGGGCGAGGAGAAGACTACGAAGAGGTTAAGGGTGAAAAGGGCTGGAGGAACTGTAAAGAGAGAGAGAGAGAGAGAGAGAGAGAGAGAGAGAGACGACCTGGGTTAAGGGATAAGGAAAGGAAGTGAGAGGGATAAGGGAAAGAAAGGGCTGAGTGAAGGGGAAACAGGGCAGTGGAAAAGGGGTAAAATGAGGAGTGAGAGAAGGGCTGCAGGAGAAAGAGAGGGCTGAGAAGAGGGGTCAGAGGAAGGGCTGGGAAAAGGGCTAGAGTGAGGATGGAGAGAGGGACAAGTCATATTTATAGAGAGGTTTTGGAGAGGGTTATGGAGAGTGCTGAGGAAGTAAGAGGGGCTAGTATTGAGGACTAGACTGATGGGGGAGAGGGTTAGAGAGAGGAGAGGGCTTGGGAGAGGGTTAGAGAGGGGAGAGGGCTTGGGAGAGGGTTAGAGAGGGGAGAGGGCTAGGGAGAGGGTTAGAGAGGGGGAGAGGGACTTCAGGGCGCTAGTGGTGGTGTATCATTGGCCAAAGGAATTTCCATCGTTCATATCACGCCAAGTAAGCCTTTGTGTGTGTGTGTGTATGTGTGCTTGTTTATATATACAGAGCATTGACCTTCTAGAAGGAACCAAAAACAAAAATAACTTACCTAGGTCACTCACTCACTCGCTCGCTCACTCACAACTCACTCATACATCATGTGTGGTGTTAGTCCTTTCATGTTAACGTACCTAAAGGCTTAGTTCCTGTTTCCATTAAGTCCTATGTTAAACACTACTTCAAGGTGTCGCTGGGTCCGTCTGTCTAGCGCTCACCAAGGGAGAGAGAGAGAGAGAGAGAGAGAGAGAGAGAGAGAGAGAGAGAGAGAGAGAGTATATGACCCAAATATACGGAAAAGACTCCATAAAAAAATATAGATATTATATATACATTTTAGGAAACCATTAACTGAAGCAAAAAAAATAATTGACAAGACGATTAACATTCACGATTTACTAGCAAGAAATATGTGTTGAAAATTACAGATTACACAGACATAAATAACTGTATGAACTGGGGACAAGTTTGAGAATGTTTTGTGAGGAAGAAAAGTACAAATTGGGGAAAAAACAGCTTTGATATGAATAAATTACTGGATAAACGTAAATGGGAAAAAACGCGTCTTTAACTAGGAAAAAATGAAAGAATGGAAGGAAATTAATGTAAATATAACGTGAATAACCAAGAATGAAGAATAGAAGGATATTATTAGATGTAAAATATGTATAACCAGGAAAGAAAAAAAAATAAAGAAAAAATAATAAAAAATAGTGAATAACCGACGGAGAAAAAATGAATGAATAAAAATTGAAGACAAAATATATATAAAAATAATAAAAAATAGCATATAAAATAAAATAAAATAAATACGAATATATATCAGAATAAATTGAAACAAACTGATGTGAAAATAGATATCACGAGGAATTATTTTTAAATAAACCCGAGAAAAAAAAGTTGTTCCATGAAACCTTTGAGAAAAATTAATTGATTTCCATAACTGCTAGTGGTACTATGTGAGTTCAGAACGTCATAGCTACACAAGTTAAAATTCAGAACTGATATTCACAAATAATTTAGATTTTTTTTTAAGTTACACTCAGTCATTTCTCCTAAAATAACTATGCTGAGAGAGAGAGAAAAAAAAAAGCTGGGTGGGTGTGTGGGTTGGGATGACGGATTGAACTAGCGACCCTCAGGTCAAGAGACAAGAGCCGTACCCACTCGACCACCACACCTCAACTAACTAATCAACCTACACCTATCGTAGCCTATCTAACCTAACCTAACAGAAAATCTTACTTTACCAGAGAGTGGGACGGACACAAGTTGACATCACGGTCGTGTATTAACCAATCAGCGACCAGCTTTACCCACATACGAGTGGATCTTGTACGCAACAAGCCCGACTCAGGTTATAAAGCCAATAAAGAGTAACACTCAATTAGCACAGCTCCCTTCAGATGCCATTAAACCTCGACCTCATAGCTGTAGGAGGACCTATCGAACCAATGAAGTTTGTCGCTGTTGATCACTGTTTATCTTCCTCCCCTTCTCCCTCTGCTTGACTAAAGGAGTCACTCACCTACTTCCATGGTCAGTTGGTCACTCACACGTGTAGATAGTCCGGTCAGTGCGGTTTGTGAGGTACGCGGTCACTCATACGAGCCCTTGATCATGTTGGTATTGTCTACGTCACTCACTCAGTCATTTATACTTCCCTTCTCGTTATTTATGTCCCTCCTCCTCTTCCTCCTCCTCCTCTTCTTCCTCCTCTTCGTCCTCTTCTTCTTCCTCCTCCTCCTCTTCTTCATCTTCCTCCTCCTCAAACATGAGTTATGTGAGGATGTAAAGTCCTGGACACACACACACACACACACACACACACACACACACGCCACATTTTTCTCTAAAGTAATTATCATGATAAGTGTCAGGAAATAAGAAAAAATGTAAAAGAATAACAGATAAGAGAGTCACTAAAGATAACTCAGGTAAACAAGTGGAAGAAGAAGAATAGTTTAAATAGTTTATATTATTATTATTATTATTATTATTATTATTATTATTAAGAACGGTGACTTAACCCCTTGAGGATGATGACTTAACCCCTTCAGAACGATGACTTAACCCCTTCAGAACGATGACTTAACCCCTTCAGAACGATGAATTAATCTAGCACTTACTGGGTTAAGATAACATATTCATAGGATTAACACAGTCATCGCCCATGGATTAAGTTATCATACTCAATGGATTAAAATTATCCTTACTCATTGGACTATTCCACTGTACTCAGGGGTTGGCATCGTACTAAAGGGGTTTAGATACTTTATTTATCAGGCTATTTGAGTACAATGAAATAGTACTCTAGAGTTTAAGATACCGTACTCACTGGGATCGTCTACTGCACTCAGAGGTCGGCGTCGTACCCAAAGACGTATGATTCTTCACTAACGGCGATATTGACGACGCCATCACACACAGTTATCTAGTCGCACAAATCATTTATACGACGTAAATAGAAACGTAAAGGCGTTCTTTTACTCTATTGGTTCTTCTTTTGGTTCGTCTGTTTTTTTAGCTTTATTCCCATCTTTTTTTTCCCGTTTCTTCTTCTTTTTCATTTTTTATATTTTGTTTCTTCTTTTATTTCCTCCTATTTTCTGTTCTGAGTTTAATTTGTCTTTTTCATTTATTCCTTCTTCTTTTTCTTCTTCTCTTCTTCTTTATTCCCTTGTGTTTTCTCCTTATTCATTATCATCACCTTCTTCTGCCTCCCCTGATTAGACGCACCAGATATAGTCACGGTCTAATGCTGTCCTTGGTGGAGATAGTACGGTGTTAGGTCAGGTCAGGTCAGGTCAGGTTATTGTTTATAATTAGCGAGGAAAATTTATTAACCCCTTTATGCACGGGAGTCTCTTTGAGCTGAATAAAATCATCATCTATCCCTAACCTAATCAAATATTAACAGTAACGTCCAAGTAGTGAAGGGGTTAACACATTACTTCACATCCATTACCTGTAAGTAGCTTCACCAGGTGGGGGTCGGTAACCATTAGCAGAGGAAGCCAAGGTATAAATATATCACTGTAAATAGAACCATTAATCTTGGGAAGCAAATAAGAAGAATTAGAACTGTGCTAATTAATCACTTGTTAATATATTACAAGGTTTGTTATTGAGGAAATCGTGTAAGTAACTTTGTACCATTGGAGAACTGTAAGTATATCGTAAGACATTAGTAAAGTAACACTGTACCACTATAAGTATATCGTAAGGAAATCGTAAGTTACATTGTACCACCCGATCACGATACGTATTTAAAAGAAAATAACATCCAATAAATAACATAGAATACATTACTTCTACGTCACTGTAATAATGTAAACACTAACACCGTAGCAATGATTCACTAAACAAATAAAGTGAAACGATGGAGAGAAAAAATTACAAATGACAAGATAAACAGTAAATCCTTGTAAACATAATTAACGAAAATCCTAAAAGAAATCGTAAAAGAAAAATAGAGAATGAAGCGAATATAAAAATCTCAGATAAGGTTATAGAAGAGACATTAATCAGATATTGGTTATTGATACACAACACCTGAGTCGAAGAATGTTGTTACGTGTAAGATAAACAATATTGTAACCTTGAAGTTAAACATAGATACTTGTTTACATAAATACATACACAAGAATGTATTATATGTACTTTAATTCAGGATAGGATACATATGCTCATACATATTACACACACGCACGCACACACACACACACATATATATATACAGTATATATATATATATATATATATATATATATATATATATATATATATATATATATATATATAATATATATATATATATATATATATATATATATATATATATATATATATATATATATATATTGTTACGACCGTGTCGTAGTTTTCTATTTTTTTTTTTTTATATACCATGCTTCCATGTTCCATATTATTCCTGTAATGATGTGCTGTTAACGTTTTAACTGTTATTATTTGTTTAAACTCATTTTGTATTGTAACCAGTATTCTTTGTTCTCTAACGACCATCTGCATCGTTAAACGACCCACCGGCGGGTCGCGTGGCGGGAACCGACCTTATATATAGGACCCACCAACTGACGGAGTTAGTTCAGTCCTCTTGTCATACAGTCCACATCCTTTGAGTGACACTCGTCACCTGTTACTTGTACTTAATTTATTTGTGTTGTTCCTGTCGCCACCAATGTGGTATATGTATGTGAGTACCTATTTATGTCTATTTATGTCCATCAGTATTTGCTTAGTTTGCATTTAAGTAATTCAGTGTTGTTTCACGTTAGTTAATTTCAGTGTTAGTTTTTATATGTTTATGCAGTGTTAACGTAATCCAATGCTTTATTATTATTCTTTTGATGTTTCGATGTTTAGTATCATTTGTGTCTAAAAGTTTCGATGGTGAATCAACTTGTTGTGACAGCCTACGAGGCTCTTTGTGTTAATATTTAATTAATTAAATTCGTAAAGTTTTACTTTATTTATTTTTATTCACTTTGAATTTACTTCACTTTTTTTGTTTGGTTACGCCTAGAACTTGGATATTTAAGTAAATTAAGAGACGGCGTAACAATATATATATTCTGTATATATTATATTTTCATTCATTTTTATTCATTCCCTCTTATTCATGTGTGTGTGTGTAAGTTTTTGGTATTTTTCTTTCATAACAAGGCCATAAATACACTTCTTGTTTATCCTTTTTGCTTCACACACACACACACACTCTACCAATACCTATCTGGACTAAGTATTTCCCGAAGCATAACTCGAACACACAACAGCTGCAAAGAAATGCGAACACCAATCGTCGCTCAAAATCATCAACCAGGAAGAACGAACAGCACTTGACATTGACCCCTCAACCAACAACACCCAGCAGTCTCCTTTACCAAGAATCTGTGGTGTTTCCTTACTGCTATAGTCAATCAGGCGCTGGTATGAACAGTCACTAGATGAACAGACGACTAAAATTTATACTTGAGCTGGTGGTGGTTTTGGTTAGGTTAGGTTAAATTTGGGTAGGTTAGGTTAGATTTTATGGAACTAGGGAGGGGATCGAACCAGGTACTCAAGAATGTACTCGATAACCCCATCGCCACGTAACCCACAAGTGTACTCGCCTCAACTTGGATATGCTCAGGACACGGGTTATTCCACTGGTCGTCTGCGGAATGTGAAATGATCAATTTCAATTCAATTTCAATTGTTTATTCCTTGATAGAGGAAGCGGGATCCTAGTGCTGTCACTAGGTACCCCTGTACAATGACACCAGAATCATCTGGCAAGTGTGAAAAGTATATACAGTATAAATATTATAAAGGGGCTTATTAAAGCCTAAGGAAGGAAGGATGTTCCTTTAACACATAATTAATATTATTTACAAAATATCTGGCCAATATTGGGAGGATCATCGTGTCTCCGTCAGGGGGTCGTGGAGTGGTGGTCCAGCAGGCGTCACGGAAGCGTTGTGTGTGGGGACATCTTAGGAGGTAGTGAATAAGGTGCGGCTGTCGGGTCTTCTGCATAACGCACAAGAGCGTTGCTCAGGGGATGTGGGGATACCAATCTCCCAAGCAAAGTCATACCCAATGATGATACGGGCAGCAATCACGTCCCCCTTCCGCGACCCTTTCCCGTAGACGTACGAGAGGTCAGGAAGTTTACGGAGGACATCGTACCATGTGGGCGGGGAGTCCAGGGGGATGGCTGCTTCCCGAGCTTCTCTCTGTTTGCGGCGGATTTGGGTCCTAATCTGTAAGTGTGTTCAAGGAACAACGTAGTCAGGTATGGCCTTGTTGCAGCCAGTCTTGGCAAGGTCATCTGCTGCCTCATTCCCCAAGATACCGACATGACTGGGTATCCATAGGAATGTCACAGGGCGGCCTGCATCCTGAAGTGTGGATGTTAACCCTCGTATTCGGAGGATGAGGTCCTTAATTTCCCCAGATCCAAATGCGATCCCGTCGAGAGCAGACCTGGAATCGCAGCAGACAAGCAAGGGGCAGAAACTATCTGCTTCTTCCTCAGCGAGAAGGGCAGCAAGGAGGGCTATTAGTTCAGCCTGAGTGGAGGATGCCCCGTCAGAAACTCTGAGAGACAGTTTGATAGGCTCAGGGGCATGAGGACGGGAGATGTAGACACCAGCTCCGGCCCTACCTGTAGCGGGGTCAACAGAACCATCAGTGTAGAGGACGACCCTACCTGGGGACCAGTGAGCGATCCTGGAGAGGTGGTATTTGCAGAGAATAACAGGGTTCACCTGGGATTTCGGGAGCGGTCCACCGAGGGCAATCACTTCAGGTTGAAAATCCAGCCAGGGAAAAGGAGACGAACCAACAGCAGGGGTGACAACAATATCAGGCAGGAGGTCGTGTTCCTGAAGGGCTCGGATGAGTGACCCTCGCCACTGTCTTCTAGATGGAGGTCGGTCTCCAACAGCAGTAGTCAAGTTGGTTTGGACATAGTTGCCCCTAGGATCCCGTAGAATGGAAACGGCAGTTTTTAGGTAAAACTCCTGGACACGATCCTGTAAAGGGGAAAGACCAAGTTCGTTATATAGAGAAGTAGAGCGTGTCCACTGAGGAGCCCCAAGGATGATACGAGCAGCTTTCCTCTGGATAACTTCGAGACGGTTGACAGCAGTCCGACTAATGTTGACGAGGGCAGGGCCGGCGTAGTCGACACAGGAACGGACAAAAGACTTGTACATGGTGAGAAGTACAGGGATGCTGGCACCAAGGGAACCCCTGCACATGGTAGAGAGGGGAGCGAGACGCCGAAAACATATGTCTCGAAGATAGCGGACTTCAGGGATCTGACAAAGTGTGCGAGTTACATACACACCCAGGTATTTTGTCTCATTAACCCAGTCCAAGGGCGTTCCTGATATGAAAAGGGGTGGAGGTACAACACGACCGTGCCACATGGGTTTTGTTTTCGCAGTTGAAAGAAGGAAACCAAGTGAATCACACTCTCTGGAGACCAGATCAAGGGCTTCCTGCATGCTGAGGTAGTCAGGGGCTTGGAGGAGGACATCGTCGGCATATCCTGAGTGGACAACTTCTGTCGGCCACAGGAGTGATGCAATGGAGTGCATGAGAGTGTTAAACAAGGTGGGACTCAGGACTCCACCTTGAGGGGTGCCGAGGTTCATTTCTTGAACAGGAGACATAGAGCCTTCAACGCGAACCCGGGCCTGACGTCCAGTGAGGTAAGAGGCGATCCATTGTAGAAGTCTCCCTTTAACCCCTAACCGTGCAAGTTCAGCTAAAATGAGGGCAGGCTGAGCCGTATCAAAGGCTCCCTTGATATCAAGGAAGACGGGGACGCGGGCAGTCTGATTGCAATAAAAGGAAGCAATGGAGTGTGCTGTGCTGCGATGTTGAATGAAACCATTGAGGGAGTTGTGGAAGCCGCCTATGGTGTGAAGAAGGCGACGATGGAGTATCCTCTCCATCATCTTGCAAACACAGGAGGTAAGACTAATGGGTCGATATTTCCCAGGATCTCCCGGCTTAGGGATGGGGATAATAGTGGCATTTTTCCAGTTGGACAAGAGAACCCCATGTTCATAAGACATATTGTAGAGAGCAAGCAAGGGGCCGTTAGGAATATTAGTACAGGCGTTGAGGACGGAGTAGGTTATCTGATCATCCCCAGGAGAGGTGTCTTTTCTAGAGCGACGAGCACTGTCAAGCTCGAACTGTGTGATGGGATGATCAGTGGGGGCAGGGGAGGTAAGAGCAGCACGAACAACAGGCTCAGACGCATCGATACGAGTCTGCACTGCCTTCTGCATTGGATCTGGAAGTGCCTCAGGGGAGGAAGCTCGTGCCCAGTCCTCCATTAAAGAGCAGGCAAGGGAGGCGGGGTCAGAGTGGGGAGGAGGCCTCCGTCGAGTACCCCGTATAGCATTAATCCGATTCCATACATAAGAGGGTGACGACTGGAACGATAGAGACCCCGTGAAGGATAGCCAGTCTGCCTCACGTATCCGACGGCGCTCCTGAGTTGCAAAGGAGCACCAATTATTGAAGTCTTCCCAGTCCTCTGGAGACCGAGACCTCCGTATGGCAGAGTGGAGATCACGGGTTACCTGCCGGAGATGTCTCATGGCAGGGATACGATACCAGTAGTTGGTGGCACTTCTGGGGTGACGGGGAGGGCGTGGAGGGGTAGCGCGATTGACAGAGTCATACACGGCATCAACAAAATCAGCGCTGTAAGAGTCAAGGGACTGAGGGACAACATAAGAATCCGCCCAGGTAGAAAGGTATTGGATAAAGGAAGGAACAGCATCTTGTGTGAGACGAAGGCGAGGGGATCGATAAGGAGTTGATGTCGGGGCAGAGAAGGAGAGCCTGAGATGGGTAGTAACGGCAAGATGGTCACTATACAGAGCAGGCTCGGTGCAGACGGTAGGATGAAAGGAAGTATGACCGTTCAATAGTAAGCCAACATCAAGGAAACTATGGGGGAGGCGAGTAGGATCGTCAGGACAAAGAAAGCGAACATCATCATCCCCATTAAGAAACTGTGAGAGATGTGATCCGTTAAGGTACATGGAGTGGGATGATCTGGAGTAAGAGTGGGATGGCGGGCATTAAAGTCGCCAAGAACAATAGTGGGAACCCCATCATGGAGGTCGTGAAGAACCTGGGGGTCCAGAGAATCACTCTTGAAATGAACATTGACTACACGAAGGGTCCGGTCACCAAGAGTAAGGGAGACAGAAAGTAATTCAGACGGGGGTCCATGTGAGTCAGGTGAAGGGAGACGAACAGATGGAATGGTGTTACGCACAAGGGTGAGGAGGCCACGAGCCTGCCCACGGTACCGAGGCAGGGTGTAAACAGAATAGCCAGAGAGGCGGAGTGGGGTAACATCGTCTGTGATGGTTTCCTGAAGTAGAGCAACATCTACTTGATGGGAGAGCACAAACTGGGCGAGGTCTGTCCGGCGAGGTCTAAGTCCCTGGATGTTCCATTGTAAGAAGAGGAGGGAACGGCCTCCGGTGTGAGATGAGTCGGAGGGGCTAGACAGGGCTCCAGAGGAGGTACCAAATTCTGTTGAGAGAAATGGAGAGGGAGGAGTGGGAGAGCGAGGGATGGATCCTCCATCTCGGGAGATGGAGAGATTTTGTTTTGTTTTTTCTGAGCGAGAAAACACACATACACCATAATATTAACGTTTATGACGTCATCAGCCAGGCTTGCTCTCATTGGTCGGAAGTTCTTGTCGAAAAAATTTGAATTTGGTTCATTATTGGAAATATTAATTAATCTTTAAAGCATTAAAATCAGGTTATTACGGAAAATATGCACCTGTGCCCGGATAGGCTATTTCCCGCAAAAACAAAACCAAAACCCAAACTGGCAACTACATGTTGGTTATGTCCATGTTTCATAAGATCAGGAATAATTGTTTAATATTCTGTATGTACTGTATATGCCTTCACTGACTTACTCTTTATAATAACTCATCTTCTATTCTTTCTTAATTATGATTCATAAAAACTACAAGCATAGCAACTATTCAAAAGTTATGGAACGAATAGTTACATATTTTTTTTTGTACGAATTAAAGAGTTAAATCAAAATTCCTAAGTACCGACATAACACAGCGAGGATGTTTCTATATAAATGAATTTAAAACTAATACTCTCTACGATAAACAAATTTGTTATATTCAAGCAATAAATATAAATGATAATTCAACTAGGAATGTATCAGATCTTTCACCTGTTTTTAATTTTGATTACAAACGAAAACAATAGTCGTGATTCATGTCGATAAGTTATCAATAAATTAAAAAACAAGACAAAAGAGATTATTAATAACAAAATCATTGAATAAGTTGAATACACTAAACTGTATAGTACTTATTTTCCGTAATAATCTGATATTAATGCTGTACAGAATAATTAACATTTCCAATAATGAACCAACTTATAAGTTTTTCGACAAGAACTTGTGACCAATGAGAATAGGCGAGGCTGATGACGTCATAGGCGGGAGGTGTGTGTGTGTGGGTGTTTCTCGTGTACTTGAACCTTTAAAAAAACAAAACAAAAATTAATATTTTAAACCGTTGACAATACTGAAGATAAGTTGTCACCGAACGACTTAGTTGTTGAAGATTAGTAAAAAGGAGAAAATTTACTTTTGAACTTCTCTGACTGACACTTCACAAGGTGTTGTTTCTCAACGCTGAAACAACTCCCATCATCTATAAAATATACACAAGGTAAGATACGTTTTCGGGAAAGAACTTTATATAGAATAATAAACTAGGACTAATAATGGTGATAATAGGGTATTTATGATCGAACAGTAGTTGAGGCTGAAACTGAAAATTTACCGATAATAATAGTTCTTTCTTGGGAGAATCAGGTTGTTTCCCATATTGAAATTCAATTTTTAAGGTAACGCGATATTAAAAGTTGGTATAAATCGAATGGCGGTGTTGACTGAATAATTACCGTATTTATTTATAGATAAATGCAGTATTAGAGTTCAGGTGGAAAATGAAAGGAATTATCAGCAGTAAGAGGTTAACGTAGGTTACGCCGCCTACACCTGTCCTCCCCTGCCTCCACCTGTCCTCCCCGCCTTCACCTGTCCTCCCCGCCTTCACCTGTCCTCTCCCGCCTCCATTTATCCCCCCCCCCCGCCTCCACTCGTCCTCCCCTGCCTCCACTTGTCCTCCCCTGCCTTCACTTGTTCTTTCCACCTCCACATGCCCTCCCCTGCCCCCACCTATCCTCCCCCGCCTCCGCCTCCACCTGTCCTCCCCTCCTCTACTTGTTCTTTCCTCCTCAAACCTCTCTCCTCCCGCCTCCGTCTGTCCTCCCCGCCTCGACTTGTCCTCCACTTGTTGCACACACACGGGGCAGCTATCTCTCTCACACACAAGGGACAACTGTCTCATACACACAAGGGCCAACCGTCTCACACACAAGGGACAGCTGTCTCACACACACAAAGGACAGCTGTCTCTCACACACAAGGGACAGCTGTCTCTCTCACACACAAGGGACAACTGTCTCATACACACAAGGGCCAACCGTCTCACACACAAGGGACAGCTGTCTCACACACACAAAGGACAGCTGTCTCTCACACACAAAAAGGACAGCTGTCTCTAACACACAAGGGACAGCTGTCTCACACACACAAAGGACAGCTGTCTCTCTCACACACAAGGGACAACTGTCTCACACACACGGGGCAGCTGTCTCACACACACAAAGGACAGCTGTCTCTAACACACAAGGGACAGCTGTCTCACACACACGGGGCAGCTATCTCTCTCCCCTAAGGGACAACTGTCTGCACACACAAGGACAGCTGTCTCTCCCACACACACAAGGTGTTCTCCCTCATACACACAAGACATGTCCACACAAGGGACAGCTGTCTCACACACACAAAGGACAGCTGTCTCACACACCCCTAAGGGACAGATGTCTCTCTCACACACAAGGGACAACTGTATCATACACACAAGAATAACCAAATCTCACACACAAGGGACAGCTGTCTCACACACACACAAGGACAGCTCTCCCCACCTGAGGACAGCTGTCTCCTATCACACTGAGGGACAGTTGTCTCTCTCCCTAAGGGACAACTGTCTCATACACACAAGACCAACCATCGCCACACACAAGGGACAGCTGTCTCACACACACACAAAAGGACAGCTGTCTCACACACCTAAGGGACAGCTGTCTCTCTCACACACAAGGGACAACTGTCTCATACACAGGAGCCAACCGTCTCACACACAAAAAGGTGGCTATCTCACACACACAAGGACAGCTGTCTCACACAAGGGACAGCTCTCTCACACACAAGGGACAGCTGTCTCTCACCTACCTAAGGAGCCAACCGTCTCACACACAAGGGGACTGTCTCCACACACAAAGGACAGCTGTCTCTCACACACACCTAAAGGACCTGCTGTCTCCTAACACACACAAGGGACAGCTGTCTCACACCACCTAAGGACAGCTGTCTCTCCACACACAAGGGACAGCTGTCTCGCCTTCCCCACAGGGCAACTGTCTCTCACACACAGGACAGCTGTCTCACACTAAGACAGCTGTCTCTCCATATACACAAGGGCCAACCGTCTCACACAAGGGGACAGCTGTCTCCCCGCACACCTAAGGACAGCTGTCTCTCACACACACAAAGGGACCAGCTGTCTCTCCTACCACAGGAACAGCTGTCTCTCACACACACAAAGGACAGCTGTCTCATACACACAAGGGCCAACCGTCTCATACACAAGGGACAGCTGTCTCTCACACACAAAGGACAGCTGTCTCTCTCACACACAAGGGACAGCTGTCTCTCACACACACACAAAGGACAGCTGTCTCTCACACACACAAAGGACAGCTGTCTCGTACACACAAGGGCCAACCGTCTCACACACAAGGGACAGCTGTCTCTCACACACACACAAAGGACAGCTGTCTCTCACACACACAAAGGACAGCTGTCTCGTACACACAAGGGCCAACCGTCTCACACACAAGGGACAGCTGTCTCTCACACATACAAAGGACAGCTGTCTCACACACAAGGGACAGCTGTCTCTCACACACCCAAAGGACAGCTGTCTCGTACACACAAGGGCCAACCGTCTCACACACAAGGGACAGCTGTCTCACACAAGGGACAGCTGTCTCTCACACACACAAAGGACAGCAGTCTCTCACACACACAAGAACAGCTGTCTCACACACACAAAGGACAGCTGTCTCTCACACACACAAGGGACAGCTGTCTCTCACACACAAAGGACAGCTGTCTCTCACACACACAAAGGACAGCTGTCTCATACACACAAGGGCCAACCGTCTCACACACAAGGGACAGCTGTCTCTCACACACACAAAGGACAGCTGTCTCTCACACACACACAAAGGACAGCTGTCTCACACACACACAAAGGACAGCTGTCTCACACACACACAAAGGACAGCTGTCTCACACACAAAGGACAGCTGTCTCTCACACACACAAAGGACAGCAGTCTCATACACACAAGGGCCAACCGTCTCACACACAAAGGACAGCTGTCTCACACACAAAGGACAGCTGTCTCTCACACACACAAAGGACAGCTGTCTCTCACACACACACAAAGGACAGCTGTCTCACACACACACAAAGGACAGCTGTCTCACACACACACAAGGGACAGCTGTCTCACACACAAAGGACAGCTGTCTCTCACACACACAAAGGACAGCAGTCTCATACACACAAGGGCCAACCGTCTCACACACAAAGGACAGCTGTCTCACACACACAAAGGACAGCAGTCTCATACACACAAGGGCCAACCGTCTCACACACAAAGGACAGCTGTTTCTCATACACACAAGGGCCAACCGTCTCACACACAAGGGACAGCTGTCTCTCTCACACACAAAGGACAGCTGTTTCTCATACACACAAGGGCCAACCGTCTCACACACAAAGGACAGCTGTCTCACACACAAAGGACAGCTGTTTCTCATACACACAAGGGCCAACCGTCTCACACACAAAGGACAGCTGTCTCTCACACACACACACACAAGGGACAGCTGTCTCTCACACACACAAAGGACAGCTGTCACACACACAAAGGACAGCTGTCTCTCACACACACAAAGGACAGCTGTCTCTCACACACACAAAGGACAGCTGTCTCTCACACACACAAAGGACAGCTGTCTCACACACACAAAGGACAGCCGTCTCTCTCACACAACCTAAGACATGACAGATTTCCAATTTAACGTTCCGTAGTAAAAAAGAAAATATCAGAAAATATATTTAAAAATGTATTACCACAAGACCTTGGGTACGATGCCTTAATCTCTTGAGTACGATGACTTAATACTTGATACCTTATTCCCCTGAGTAAGGCGACACTGTATTCGTGTGGTTAAATCGTCGGAGTGAGGGAGTTAAAACATGGAGTTGAAGGAGTTACGTCACAACCCTCCAC
>NW_024717776.1:0-12056 GCF_018991925.1 Homarus americanus
TCCTGACAATACAGCCTGATGCCCCACTATCTCGCATGACAGTCGCTGGAACTCCTCCAACGTATCCAGGTTTAACAAGAAAGGTGGGGTGACCCCTCGAGGAGAGGTTGGAGGCGGCAGTTAGTCAGTAGGGGTGTTGGGGTAGACTTGATTCGGTATGAGCCCCTGCTTCAGGTTGCACGACGATCGGCCCTGCTGGAAGGTCCGGCCACTCCCCGCCCACAGTTTGAACACCGGAGGCTTCCTGCTGCTGGTCTCTTTGTGGATTATCATTGCTGGCACCTTGGCCTACGAATTGAGCCACGGCGGCTTCCTGCCGCCGGTTCCATCGTGGATTGTTGCCCGGGCGCCAACTGTCCCTCCAACTGTCCTGATACTTCGGGGGGCCTTGGTACTGCTTCTGCTGCTGTTTCTGTTGCTGTCTTTGCGGTTGTGGTTGCTGGTTATTTCCTTGTTGCCTGGGTGGGTTCGGTGGCTGTTTCTGTAGAGGTTGTTGACTTTGTTGGTTACCTGCCGACTCCCTGTTCGACCACCGCCTCTGAGTGTGGTACCCGAAAGCGCTGAAATGAGCGTCTGATTTGCTTGCCATTTCCTTCGACGTCTTAACTCCATTGGCCCTGATTTGAGCCACAAGTTCAGGAGGACAAGACCTTTCAAACTGCGTGCGCACCATTAAGTCTATAACCCCTTCCATGGACTTGGGGGTTTCATCCTTACTCATCCACTGAGCCACATAGTCCCTTAAACGATCCCGGAACTGTGCAACCGTTTCATTTTCTTCCAACATTGCCCTGTTGAACTGATGCCTGGCCTGCTCAGTAGTCAGCCCATATGCCCGCAGCAGTGCAGACTTCATGTCAGGGAATTTATTTTCAGGACGCTCTAGTCGTCGAAGAATCCCTAAAGCTTTCCCATCAAATAGGCCCAGGAACTCAAATTCCTTAATGCTGTCATCAAGCTCGTAGGCTTCTGCGAGATGCTCAAACCGGGAAATGTACATTTCCATGGATTCGCCCTCCTTAAAGGTGGGCATTTCCATGGATTCGCCCTCCTTAAAGGTGGGCATCTGGGGAAATTTCCTATAAGTGACGTTTGAGTGGGAGAATTTTGGTTCCTTTCCGCTAAGGCCAGTTGGAACGCCCGTTCCCTTTGTCTCTCTTCACGTTCCAGCTTCTTTTCTTCCTTCTGAAAGTCTAGCTGGGCTAAGAGTTCTTCGTGCTCGCGTCGCTTGTCTTCTCTCTCCGCAGCCTTGTCTTCTCTCTCCTCAGCCTTCTCCATGTATGCAACCGCCTCAGCCCCCTCCAGCCCGAGGGCACGTGCTTCCTCAAAAGCCGCTGCACGAGCTGACATGGTGTAGGTGTGGGCGATACAATTGTGCAATTATCCACGGTCTGTGTCCCTGTTCAAGAGCTAATAGTTACGTTTTAAATGCAAGAAAGCGGTTTTCTCACCGTAGAACTCAGATACCTTCACACTGATTACTCACCCAGGAGATTATGGTGTATCACTACCTAGAATTTCACTCTGCTTCCGGCATTCCGTGCGTTGTGTACGTGATAAATGATAATTTAATGAATTCCATTAATTTTCACCATCCATCTAAGTTATTGGTTATACTTTGTCATAACCAATCAGTCATTACCTTTGATAATAATAATAATAGAGGGGTCACAGATACGGGCAAATAATTACACTTACGTTTATTTGGCACAATTCCATACACTGGGCTTATAATTTGCATGGATAGGTCAGTCACTCACATTCGCGCCACAGTACCGTAAGTTATAAGGGAGAGTTTGTCAACCTGGGGATTTAATCGTTTAGATCTATTAGGCCGGCCTGGAGTGCTCTTGTAGCAAACAGGCCCTCACTAGTGATCACTTCCTTTACAGGACGAGTTTACTTTCGCTGGACCTAACAACAATCTCGGGGATTTGCACACACAGACTCGTAGCACTGGTAGAATTGTATGGCCCCTGTTCTAAGTGTAAGTCCGCAGAGCAGGAGGTCTTCTCTCACCCAAGGTCTAAAGCCCACTGACTAAAATGAGGTCTCACTGGCCTCCCCTTATCGGCAGGCCGGGTACCTTATCTCTACCTAAACAAACATTTGGGATGGGTAGTGCGGGAGGCCCAACGCAACCCATGACAAAAGGGATTCTGTAAACGCTGCAGAAAAGTGTAAATATTGCCATTTCTATTTGATCTCACGTTTTATACCTTATCCTGTCATCCATAAAAAGTGCCAGTAGCTTTATGATGTCATATTTATTTGATCAATATACACAAATTATATGATTGTTTTTACACCGGATAAAACTATGTAATTTGTTCAGATTTTCCATTGAGACTTCCATATCTGTTTTTTTCTATGCTTCAAGGTGTCTGTTTATGTCACTCGTGTGTATAGCTTTTTTTGTAAGTGGTGTGATGTCAAAACACACTGGTAATTGATGAATAACTCTGGTAGAGGGAGTTGATCACTTAAGACTGTCAGCCCCAGTCCGCTGCGCAATCACCCAGCTGTGACATCATTCCTGAGGTAACATTTCCCTCCACTACAATGACTACGTTTATTTTGTACAGTTATTTTGGGTTAAGACTACTGTAATGTATATAAATATATATATATATATATATATATATATATATATATATATATATATATATATATATATATATATATATATATATATATATAATATATATATATATATATATATATATATATATATATATGTATGTATGTATGTATGTATGTATGTATGTATGTATGTATGTATGTATGTATGCATGTATGTATGTATGTATGTATGTATGTATGTATGTATGTATTATTGTTATTTATCATTGCCAAAATTATATTTCTTGGTCAAAAGATCAAAAGTGAAGATGACCACTCACTGATTTAGTACCTCGTTTGGGTGCAAGTTTACCGATGTGTTTTTATTGGGAATGTTACTCATGAAGATATGAGTTTATTTTCCTTATAATATAACTCTTCTTTGTCAATGTTTTATATTTAGATAAATTAGGTTATCGACTATGTAGAAGCAATTCGGGACTAATATTAGAGACGCTCCTGCAATATCGGTTACAATGATTTCGGCGACCATTACAATACAGGACGGTGGCAGTGAGTGAGACGAATTTGCTAGACGGAATAAGAGGATGAAAGATAGTGTAGTGTACAGTACATGGGAGGAGAGAGGTAGAAATACTGAGAGAGAGAGATGCTGTTATTAGGTATAGACAAGAGAAGAGGGATAGAACAACTTTCAATGTTTTGGTCAGATAGGGAGACATGTGGTAATATATGAATCAATTTGCTTACGATCATTGTGGAATAGGTTGAAGATAGACTTAATCGAGACCAGAATAACTGTTGGGTAAGTTTGAACGAAGAATATGAAACAAAACACAAAAACAAGCTCTTTGATTAATCGAGCTGAAATGTGTTGTTCAGCGAGAGAGGTAATACTTTGTTGATGCTGGTGATCTGAATACAAGGGTGTGGGTGGAGGAAATGGTAGTGGTGGTGTGGGCAGTTGAGGTATAAAGAACGGAAATGTATTTGATGTTTCCTCTTTGTACATAATGTATTATAGTACTACACACAGGGAGAAGGGCTCTGAAACTGTCGTGGTTGAGCAAGTTTGTTCTGGAAGTAGAGCAAATAACATAAAACTGATAGAAGGATTATTCAATAGTTTGTTTACATCACTACTCTGCTGCAAGTTACAGTTAGTATATGATAGAGATTCAGGAGGTGAAGTCCGTTCGAGAGGTCCAGGTTGGAAAAAGTTGGATAGCGATTATATTCGGTTTACTTCCAGGATATGTACTGTCAATATCATTTGTGTACTATAAACACCTTTTAACAAATAGAAAGTGTAGGGAGAGATTACACAGGCATCGTTTTCAAGGCGACCCATCACCAAAGAGTGAAGATACATTTGCAACAAGATGTTTTAAACTCCAGGAATCTGTATGACATAGGAAAAACATTCTGAAATGGAGAGTTCCAAGAAGTGCTGTTCCGGGATATGACTATCGGATATTGAGAGATACGGTAAATGCCGATAGATGATGCAAGATGCTGACAATATCGACGGTAGTTCGTCAACACAGCGACTTTGGAAATATATACTGTATAGACTAGAGAGAATAAGGAGATGTCACTGTAGTACCGGAAGTGTTAGGGTAAGGTTATAATTGTGGATTAATTTGATTGCTCTTCTCTGCTCTGCACCAAGTAGTGGTGACAAAGTGCCACGACACCACATCCTGCCCACATATGACAGCAGTAATTAATCTGGGTGAGCATCTGTTTCACGTAAACGCTTGCCAACTGTTCACCGGTTGAATAAGACAAAAATTGGGCCTGATGGATATGCCAAAATCAATGTTGAAATGTACTTTAGTTTAGTTGCGTTGATGGAAACAGCGGTGGATAGATCCCACTAGTGGCTAAACTATCCAAGCAAGATCCTCCGGAAGAGATGATGTCTGTTGTCTACCACTGAAAACTTTATTTTGAGTGACTGAGGCAGTCAGAAGGGCTGAATCATCTGTATAAAAATGAACTGTTGTTTGTTGTCGGGAGAAAGTGGGCCATATGCAGCGAAAAAATATTAAAGTTACTGGAGCTGTGTCTAGTAAAGGCTCAGGATCTGTATGACATTACACCAAACGGGGCGGACATAGTGGAAGGATTAATACAGCGTCTGATGTTGAGGTGTGAAACATGAGGTTACAATAATAGAATGACAAGACACAAACTAACTTGGAAATAATTATCTTGAAGTTCGGGTGAGGAAGATCAAGAGAAGACAGAGTGAGGACTGTAATATTAACAGATCATTTGGTAGAGAGATAAATGTCTGAATAAGTAAAGCAGAGATTGTGTTGATGTTTGAATATATGGAGATAATGGAATAGGATGACTGAATGACTGAGGCAGATAGAAGACAAATACAGTAGATACGAAGAGAGCAGTAGATATACAGTGTAGTAGGTAGTAGGCAGCTATCAAACAGGGAGGTACTACCGCCTGGGAAGATATTGAAAGCATAATGTGTTGTCTAATGGTAGACCCTGCTGCCATATGGCATCACGAATATTGTGACCAAGTCCCAAGTTGCTGATCTGACTTTTTGCCTCATTTACACACAATTGCAAGGTCTCAATTGTTTCTCTTACTTGATAACACAACATACATATACTGTAGTGTAGCGTTTCTCACTATTGATTTTTTTCTTTGTGTTTCTTTATTATTATTATTATTATTATTATTATTATTAGTGTTATTATTATTATTATTATTATTATTATTATTATTATTATTATTATTATTATTATTATTATTACTATTATTATTATTATTATTATTATATTTTCGCCCCCAGGTCCCGATGTGGGTCAGTGACCTGTGCCCGGGTGGGCTAATCCCCGTACAAAAAAAAAAAAAAACTCCGTGTATGATTTGAGAGACGAGGAAATCTGGGGTTGTTTTTATGATCCATTTTGATAGTCAGCGACAAACGACTTACTGTATTTGTGGTACATAAAGCGAATAAAGACAGTTTATGTTGTTTAAGAGCATTTCCGTTTCCAATAATATTTCATCATAACACAGTACTGAACATTGTAACTGTAAATACTTGTCTTTATGAATAACATTGCACATCTTATCTGGGGTCATTACGTAACTGACATTATGTCTGTTTTTCAGTGTCGAATGGTCGGTCAGTCGACATATACTTCACACCTTGTCAGGACCCATCACTTACCTTCCCACACCTCCGACAGTTTTATAGGTAATACTTTAAGCTGAGGAAACCATTAGTGTCCCGCCAGCTTGTCTGGACACAAACCCATAAATTTGGTGGTGAAGGAACGCTAGACAAGACTACGTACACAGCCCATCAATTAATGCCTTGGCTTCTTGTCAAACGTTAACCACCAGCACTTAATTTGACAAACATATTGGATATAACTAAACTACGTAATCTTTTAAATGCGGGAGTCAATTACTGTAATGCGGTGATAAGGTGATAACTGAGGCCTGTGTTGTCGCCACCACTAAGAGGGGCTTCATAACGTTCCACAAAACAAACTATAAATAACAATACTTCCCCTGTAGGATCGATATATTTATTAAGGAAGGTCTTAGTTTTCGTAGCAAAAAGTCCTGGAATAAAGATCATTTTAGTTAAGACGCAAAGACAAATCCCCGCTTCTCACTCAATTTAGGTAATGCAGATGTTAGTAAACTGCTTCCCGCCTGAGTTAATGTGTATGAACATAACACTCTTACACCTGCTGTGTGTGCACTGTGCCGCACAGATGTCCCTCTTACATACCTGGACAGATATATTTACTTTAATAATTTATCTATTCAGGTAATTAGCGAAAATGTAGAAAACATTTTATATAATCTTCTTATTTGTTTATTTCGAACATTATATCCAGCATTTTGAGCGAGTACACGTAATGATATATAATTTATGTATTTGATAATGTTTTTCGAATCAATTTCCAAGAAGGATTACTTGTATATTTCATTCATAACCCTTGGTTTTAACAAAATTAACATATGTGTCAAACAGATGAAAAAAAAGGGTTTTACCAGGAAATAAATGTTTAACAGTCAATAAGAAAGCCTACAGCTACCTTCCTTATGTAACGCTGAAGGCTTATTCTCGGTATGTAAGATTATACGCTGTGAGACTTACAGCTAAGACTCCTGGAGTGAGCTTTAGTTAATGACAAAGTTCATAAGTGAGTGGGGGGTGAGTGGTGGCCAAGACGTGGAGGAGAGGAGTGAGTGGTGAGTGGAGTGGTGGCCAAGACGTGATGGAGGGAGGTGAGTGGTGGCCAAGACGTGGAGGAGGGAAGTGCCCAAGACGTGTGGCCAAGACGTGGAGGAGGGAGGTGAGTGGTGGCCAAGACGTGGAGGAGGGAGGTGAGTGGTGGCCAAGACGTGGAGGAGGGAGGTATGTGGTGGCCAAGACGTGGAGGAGGGAGGTGAGTGGTGGCCAAGACGTGGAGGAGGGAGGTGAGTGGTGGCCAAGACGTGGAGGAGGGAGGTATGTGGTGGCCAAGACGTGGAGGAGGGAGGTGTGTGGTGGCCAAGACGTGGAGAGGAGGGAGGTGTGTGGTGTGGGGTGTGGAGGAGGGAGGTGTGTGGTGGCCAAGACGTGGAGGAGGGAGGTGTGTGGTGGCCAAGACGTGGAGGAGGGAGGTGTGTGGTGGCCAAGACGTGGAGGAGGGAGGTGTGTGGCGGCCAAGACGTGGAGGTAATACTCACAACCTCTTCCTCAATTAAAAATTAGAAATTATTTATTCCAGAAAAATATAAAATATAACTGAAATAAATTTAGCATTGATGTATGGTAGAATCAGTACCGGTATAGAGCGAATAACATCAGGGATAAATTAATAAGGTAAAACATTGAGTTATTTAATTGTAAGTAAGCACACGAAATGTCACTTATTTAGGTGTTTAAAGAACATTAACACCTGGAGATGTATTACCAGTGCCCAAGTCAACCAGCCCACAATCCTTAAATCAGCTACGACCTATTGCAATCACCCCAATACCCAGTCTAATCTGTGAAAGTTTTGTGTTCGACTGGGCTTATGCTGATATTGCAGGAGTCGTAGACCCTCAGCAATTTGGCAACATGAAAACTTCCTCCACCACTCACTGTCTTGTCAGCTTTCTCGATTACATATACCGCCATCTCGAGAAACGAAAAACGTCTGTAGCTGTCGCCTCCATTGATTTCACTAAAGCATTCGACCTAGTCGACCACAATATAATCATCAACAAAGCTATTGACCTCGGGCTTCGGAGAAGTCTTATACCATGGCTTACAGACTTCCTCAGTGACCGACGCCAAGCTGTACGCTTCCGAGGGGCTGTCTCCACCTTTCAGTCACTCACCTGTGGCGTCCCCCAAGGCACCAAGATGGGACCACTCTGCTTCCTTATGCTCATCAATGGTGCCCTAAGAGAAACCCCCGCTCGCTGGAAATATGTCGACGACTCCACCATTGGGATCAGCGTCAACAATTCTACTCCCAACTATACCGCCCTTCAGGATTTATTGAACAGTCTTCAAAACTGGGCCACCAACAACCATGTCACCATCAACCATACCAAGACCATGGTTATGCACATCAACCTCTCCTCCGACATTGTCCCACCTCCTTCAATTACTTTAGGTCCGAACACACTCCAGGTTATAGATTCCACGAAGCTCCTCGGCGTCACCATAGACAACAAACTAAATTGGAAACCACACGTCAGTGAAGTTGTCAAATCCTCCAGTTTCCGTCTCCACCTCCTCCGCCGACTCAAGTCCCTCGGAGTTCCTGCACCCGAGCTCCTCAGTGTTTACACAACATTCATACTTCCCAAGCTCACCTATGCCTCCCCCATCTGGTCTTCCTCCCTAAATACCACACAACGTAAACACATAGAAAAAGTGCAAAAGAGGGCATGCAAGATTATTCTCTCCCCTTCCTACTCCACATATCAAGAAGCGCTCAACACACTGACCCTTTCGACTCTCACTGACCATCACCACGACCTCATCTGCAAATTTGGTAAGAAGCTTCTACGCCATCCTCGACACCGGTTCCTACTACCACCTGAGATCCCTAGCCCGAGAATTGCTGTTCGACACCACAACCGCATCCAGCCCATACGTGAACGAACTGATCGCTATAAGAACAGCCCAGTCCCAACCATTGTAAAAATTATCAATAACTTGTAATAGCCCAGTGTATTCACTCCCAGTAAATACTACTTCTTGCACTGTCACTATGTTGAAATGCACTGTAGTTTGAGCTTTTCCCCATCTAGTTATTATATATCTTATTTGTATCACTTATGTTACTTGTATATTATTTATAATTCGAAACCCATTCCCCAAATATGTAACTGTATATTTTCAGCCTCCTGGCTGCCAAGCTCTTTCAATAAACCGTTAATTATTATTATTATTATTATTATTTATTAGAATGTTATTTTTTTATATGGCTTTGGATGCATATATTGCGCCCGTCTCTAAGGGTACTTACTGCCTATATAATTGGTATCTGATAAAAGTGAGATATGTAAATCGGACATAATATAATATGTTAAAAGTAAAATCACCAATCACCGTAAAATTAACATAGTAGAAATTGGATCATATAGTAGATAATTTATTTCTTATATCTACGGCAACACCTGAGTTATATTGGAAATGAATAACGAGATATATTTGAGCGATTAATTAAACCAGGCTACACTCAGCAGAGATGACTATAGGAAAATATTGAACTATGAACTACTTAATATAACAGAGATGTATACATACGAGTGCCTGTACTGTACACTACCATATGCCGAGTTTATATTCAGTGTCATCATAGTAAATATAGAACCGTGTAAAAAGACTAAAATTCAGACATGACACAAACAAGTATATCCCTTTTACATCCATTTGTCTGTCTCATACACCAGTGTGTCATACGCCGGTGTCACAAGTTATAACTTTGGGGTAACAACAAGGTAATTTACTTTGTTCCTGAGTTTGACGCCACACATTACAGTACAGCTGGAGGTCTGCCTCACACACACACTGAGAGTGAGGGTTATTATTGTTTTAAATGGTCAAAGAATAATGAAAACTAAATAAAGGGCAAAGGTAACATAAAGAGTGAGTAATACAGGCAATAATGGGATAGACACGAAGAGATTACAGAAAACATGAAAAAGATATATTTATGTATCTACATAAAGCAGACCTAAAAAGCAGTTAGTTTTAATTATAATTACATTTTAATTTATATAATCTCGTTTTATTAATTTTAGTACATGATAATAATTGCGGTGTCATAAAAATTCTTCATGTTTTCTTCATATTTTACCTAATATTAGAATTCTCACGGATTTCAGTCCAGAATTACAGAGCATTATGTGTCAGACAGCAAAAACTTAATAATGTTGTCTGTACACAGCTTAGTTTACCCTCCCTCTTTTTGTAAGACCTTGACCGTGCAGCGTAATATTTAAATAATGTTATATGCTAAAAATAGACCAGACGAGACTTACCATAATATTCTCCAAAAACGGAAGTAAATGTATTCTTGACTGGCACAGCATAACAAAAAATGTGTGTAATTTTGGGGGTAATATAAATTCCCTTACATTCATATGAAACTTTCGGTAACAACTTTGATTGAACTATTTATTAAGGATAAATCTTAATAACACAAGTTATAATCTTGATAATGTGAAAACCCACGAGACAGTTATCAGTAATGTTGTATTGTACTTAACATAATATACATTTTTAACTATTAATACTATGTGAATTTGTATAAGATTTCCATAAATATGACAACACCGAGATACACCCTTTTCTTCATTTCTTTTAACTTAAGTTTTTGCTATTTTTTTTTCCCAGTTTTGTGTGTAGTTCCCACTTGTCAACTCGACTTATTCCTTTCCATTTTCTTTCCATTTTTTCTTCAGTATTTCCTCTTCATCTCCTTTTTCATTCCTTCGTTTTCAGATTTCTCGATTCATCCTCACTCTTTTCCTTCCGTTTTCTTCCATTTTCCTTTATTATCTGTTCTCCCTTCCTACATTATTCCTAGCTTCTATCCCTCCTCCTCACCTTCCTTCTCTTTCATATTTAATATATTAGTGTCATTATTACGTACCGGTACAGTAAAGAACAAGGTCATCATGGTTTGTCAGTTTAGCAAGTAATCACATGGAAATTTATACACGGTGCAAGCAAATTATACTAATTCGAAATAAATATCCTTTTAGCTAAACCCGACAAACGATCACATTACGCCGGGAGTTACACGGGATATGTATAAACAGGAACTAAAGTTTTAAAAGAAGGATGCCTCTTACAAGGTAGATCAGGGGACCAACAAGGCCCAGCTGCTCACCACCTTACTATGGCTACAGCGCCTCCTGCTTACTAATATACACTATATTATATTTATAAGGTATATGACTGACTAATCAAGCAAGCAAGCAAGCAAGCACGCACGCCAGCACACTCTCCCTCTTACTTGTGGTTATACTTGTGGTAAATATAAGGTGGGTTTTTTTTCAAGGATATAAATAATAATATTCCTGCCAATATTTGCACAAGAGCTGCCACATTATAGTGTAAGAGGAAGGCCAGCCTGAAGGTCACATAGACGTAAATTCCTTGGAGAATTAGAGCAGCTAACGCCAACACGACCACACCCTTAGTCAGAGATGGGTATGATCCGGTGTTAAGGAGTAGCCTAAACAAATAGAACTAATGTGTCTTCTGGTCTCTAACTACTGAAGGATAGACAGGGAGAAATTCCATAACAAAAATAAAACGATCCAAACCTATAATTTCACCGTACCAGGAGATCGAAACTAACGACAACTACGATCTTTCAAGACGAGTGTACTGGTCCACTACACTTATAAATATTAACTGTTATCTGCTTTATTTACAACATTCATCAACGTACAACAATGCATAAAACGCCTCTCAACCCCCCCCCCCACACACACACACTGTATACTATTAGATATACAGTATATGTAGGCGTTATTTCATCAAGAGAGAGAGAGAGAGAGAGAGAGACATCACTCCCTACAACAGTAATGTATAGTTGACATTTATTCTAATCGGTGATATATATTTATTTCATGGCAGATGTAAATAAACACACACACACACACACTGTTCGTTATAGTTAATCATCCTCTCATACATTTACTAAACAAATCGAAAAAAAATACAGTGAAGTGTTCATTTAATGTGGATTATACGGCCAGTGAGGGGTAAAAAATGGCTGTAAGTAATGGAGGTGTTATTTAATGGAACAAACTGGACTTCGTATACATCTAATGGAACAAAGTGGACTTTTATACAGCTTCTTGTATGTCTATTGGTGCAACTGAGATTTTGGCCCAGACTTTGATGAAATTGGTAGTCTAGTATATTTGTTGACACTTACTCAGCTTCTGGGACAACCGCATACTCCAGCTTT
>NW_024717777.1:0-17801 GCF_018991925.1 Homarus americanus
GTCTTATGGGCTGAATTTTGTTGTAGTGGTGGACTGCGCGAGTTGGGTGGGGGGCTGCAGGAGGTGGTGATGGCGAGGGTGATGCAGTAGTCCACGGCCAAACCTTTCCAGTGCTTGGTGGTGGAGGTCACTGATTGATGGCATTTCCAGGGTGGAGAGAGCGTTGGTGTAGCCGGAGTATTCTGCACCGAGCATGATTCTGCAGGCCCTTTTCTGTACCTTTTCTAGCTGACGTTGTTGGGTGGAGTTGAGAGAAGACGACCAGGCTGGTGACGCATACTTTAGGTTGGGAAGAATAAAGGCGTTGTAGATGGTCCTCAGCTCTGGCGTGGGTTTCCCAAGTGACCTAAGTCTTCGTAGCATGTAGATACGGTACGAGGCTGCCTTGACTGTGTTATTTACATGGGCCTTCCAGTCAAGTTTGTTGTCTATAGTTACACCCAGGAGTTTGGCAGACTGCACCAGCTGGAGAGGATGGGCACCCACTGTGACTGCTGGGGCTTGCACTGGAGTGGTGGCGGTATTGATGTGCATGACTACGGTTTTGGTGTGGTTGATGGTGACATTGTTCTCCGTAGTCCATGCCTGTAGCCTGTCCAGGGTGCCTTGGAGCGGTGAGTAGTCTGGTGCGGTGTTGTCCACTGAAACCCCGACAGTGCAGTCATCCACGTACTTCCACCTGTGAGGAATGTCCGATAGAACGTCGTTGATCAGGATGAGGAAGCACAGTGGTCCCATCTTGGTCCCCTGGGGAACACAGCAGGTGAGGTGTTGGAATGTAGAGACCAAGCTCTGATACCTCACTGCTTGGCGACGTCCATTCAAGAAATCAGTGAGCCATGAGACCAGGTTGGTGGGCAGCCCTAGTGCAATAGCCTTGTTGATAACAGTGCAGTGATCAACAAGGTCAAAGACCTTCCTGAAGTCCACAAGGGCAACAGCTAGTGATGTCTTACGTTTCTGCAAGGAAATAAAAACTGAGAGGAATACAGAAACAATTTGGATAGAATTAAGCGACGGTTGGGAAAAATTAATCACAGGAGTAATATATAGACCCCCCAATCTTGATAGCGTCAATGAGCGACTTATCTGGGATGAAATGAGCAGGGCTTCCATACACAACAAAGTCTGTATAGTAGGCGACTTTAACCTTGGCCAAATAGATTGGACTGACCTTACGGGTAACTCAGAATCACAGGATTTTCTCGAGACGATCCGGGACTGTTTCCTAAGTCAACATATAACCGAACCCACACGGGGTAATAATATACTGGACTTAGTTCTGTCGAACAGAGAAAACCTAATTAGCAGTGTCGAGGTAGGGAACGAACTTGCAAACAGCGATCACAAAGAAATTCGATTCCAGTTAGATTTTCAGGGCAGACGTAAGGAAAATTCTACTAAAGTACCAGATTTCAGAAGGGCAAACTTTGACAGTTTAAAGAGGCAGCTGACAGAGGGGGTGTCGCGCTTGGCTGAGAACCTGACAGATGACACCGACCTGATAACGCGATCTGAGATTGCCGAGTTCCACGACAATTTAAATAGTGAGTTACTTAATGCACAAAGGCAGAACATACCATACAAAAAACTTGGACCATTATTATTTATTATATACATAAACGACATAGATATCGGCATTGACAGCAACATAAGTAAATTTGCTGATGACACTAAAATAGGACGTGTTATCAAATCTGACGAGGACTAGGCAAAACTACAGGAATGTGAAGAAAACAAATTAGTGAGATAGTAGTGACTAGTAACGATGTTAGTAAGCAAATAATTGACTAAAGCCTAATAAGTCTACTGGTCGATAGAGATATTTGCCAGAGTAAATTAAAGGAATGTAAGGAAGAGCAGCAGTATGCCCGCCCAGCAAAGTTGTTTAACATGTCATTAAAAACAGGTGTAGTACCAGAATCCTGGAGGATAGCGAATGTATGCCGATTTTCAAGAAAGAGGATAAATCACTATCCTTTAACTACCACTCCAAAATCAGTCTAACATCAATAGTAGGCAAATTACTGGAAGCAAAAATCATTTCAAACTCTATTCAGAAATCACCTGGAGAAGCGCCGATTGATCCAATGATTCCCCAGCATGGCTTCTGAAAGCGGACGTTCTTGCCTAACAATCAACATTCTTTTCGTAGTTTCCAGATCGGTGGACGGGGGCACAATTATGATGTGGTTTTATCTCGACTTTAGCAATGCCTTCGATAGAGTCGAAAGACTAATTAGAAAGGTAGAAGCTCATGGCATCAAGGTGACATCCTTAAAATGGATTAGGGCGTGGTTACAGGACAGGAAACAGCAGAGTGAGCATTAGCCGCACTAAGTCCCATTGAAACTAACTTGTCCTGATAGGAGTTCCCCAAGGCTCAGTACTTGGACCACTATCCTTCCTCTTTATAAACGACGCCGAATATCGGCATTGACAGCAACATAAGTAAATTTGCTTTGATAGCCACTAAAATAAGGACATGTATCAAAATCTGACGAGGACTCGGCAAAACTACAGGAAGATCTAATAAATTTTCGAATTGTGTCTGAAAAAATGGCAGATGAAATTCAACGTCTACAATGCTGCAGTACTTCAGTATATAGGAGATGTAAACGGAAACCAGATACCAGATGAACAACGATGCCATAGAAATCCGACTGCGAGAGAGATTTAGGAGTAATGATAAGTAGGAACCTTAAGCCAAGTAAACAATGTGTTTTTTGCTCGTAACAAGGCTAATAAAGTACTTGGGTTCGCCACCGGAGTGTTAGATTACAAGACTAGCGAGGCCATCCTAAAACTGTATCTTGCTCTTAGAGACCCACCTGGATTACGCAGTTCAGTTCTGGTCACCGTATTACACAGAATGGATATAGAATCCTTGGAAAGAATTCAGAGGAGATGATAAGATTCAATCCCGGGCATTGGAACCTTGGGTATCAAGAGACGAGGATTCGCTTTGCCAATTTGCACTCCATTGAGACGTAGAGCGAGGGCGACCCTGATAAAGTGTATAATGAAGGCAGAGCCAAACAAAGGCAACATTACAAAAGGTACTCAAACTATCAACCATGGCGAACTCGTAACAATGGTTTAAATTACACAAATTTAGATTTAGGCGTGAAATAGGTAAACACTGGTTTGGAAACAAGTAGTGGATGAATGAAACAAGTTCCAAATATCATCAAGCTCGAATACTCAATTGCTTCCAAACATAGGTTGGATGCTCATATGAGCAATAGGGGTTGGTATAAACAGGACTGCAGTATATGCCAATAGGCCCACTGCAGTTCTCCATTCTTACGTTCTTATGTTCTTATGTTGTCTAAAATAATCCCATGGTATAATTGGTTATTTTGCTTCTAATTATGACTGTATATGACAACGGACTTGTACCTCTGATAAACTGCCTCGAACTTCTTTAATCTCTAATATATAATAATCCATTCCGACTGCTGGACTATCGAACATGAATCTTAGACTATTCTAATGTAATTATCCATACACTCTCGTTGTATAAATTCCACGTCAAAATTTCATGTTATTAGGAGGTTTTGCTGTCACAGATGTCTGTGCAATTCTACAACTTTCTCCGTTGGTATCCGTCTGTTTCCACAAACAGAGCCACTATCACGCCCTACTGCAAAAACCTACTATCCACTCTACGCACAAACAAACCTACTATCCGCCCGACACCTGACAAACCTACTATCACGCCCCACACCCTGGGCAAACCTGGTATCCGCCCTGCCACAAACAAACCCTATCACTCCCTACTTACAAACAAACACCTATCCACTTACACCCACAAAACAAACCTACTATCCCACGCCATACACACAAACAAACCTACTATCCACGCCCCTACACCCCACAAACAAACCTACTGTCACTCCCTACACAAAGCAGTCTATATCACGCCCTACACCTGAGCAAACCTGTATCATAAACCGCACCAAACAAACCTACTATCACGCTCTACACTCACCGACAAATCTACAACCGCCCTACGCACAAACAAACCTACTATCACGCCACACACTTACAGAACAAATCTACTGTCACCCACACCCATAAAACAAACCTACTATCACTTCCCTACTGCAAAGAAACCTACTATCCACTCTACTGCAAACAAACCTACCATCCATGCACCCCACACCCACAAACAAACCTACTATCCACGCCCCCACACAAACAAACCTACTGTCACTTTCTTTACAAACAAACCCAATATCCACTCTGCAACCAAACAAACCTACTATCCACCCTACACTTACCAAACAAACGTACTATCACGCCTAAACCCACAAACAACCTACTATCCATGCCTCCCTGAAACAAACCTACTATCCACGCCCACCCACAAACAAACCTGCCCTACACCCACAAACAAACCTACCCATCACCCTGCACCCACAAACAAACCTACTATCCACGCCCCTACCTGAAACCTGCTATCACTTACACCCACAACAGAGCCTACTATCCGCCCACACCACAAATAGGCCACTACTATCCACCCCACCACAAACAAATACTATCCGCCCTACACCTGACAAACCTACTATGTGCCCTGCTCACAAACAAATATATCCCTTTCACCTGAGCAGGCCTACTATCCACGCCCTACACCCACAAACAAACCTATCCACGCCCCACACCCTGAAACAAACCTACTATCACTTCCCACCCACAAACCTGCTTATCACTTCATACAAGCAAACCTACTATCCACCCCACACAAACCTACTATCCCCTACACCTGACCAAAACTACTATCACGCCTACCCTGGGCAAACCTACTATCACTTCACCCTACAAACCTACTATCACATACTGAACAAACTTACTATCCACATACCTACTTACAAACAAACCTACACGCCTACACCTGATAAACTACTATCCCATGCCCCTACACTTACCAAACAAGCCTGCTATCCACGCCCTACGCACAAACAAACCTACTATCCACGCCCCACACCCACCATTCGACCTGAGTATCACGTCTCACACAAACAAACGTGCCTAATCCTCCCTACACCCAGCATGCTATCCACTTTACAAACCTGCTATCCACGCCCTACACCCTGAAACAAACCTACTATCCACCCTACACCTACAAACTTTACTATCTACGCCCTACACCCACAAACAAACCTACTATCCCTACACCCACAAACAAACCTACTATCACGCTCTACCCCACAAACAAGCCTGCTATCCCACGCCTACACCCACAAACAAATCTACTGCTATCCACGCCCTACACCCACAAACAAACCTACTATCACGCCTACACCCCAAATGAAACCTACTATCCACGCCCCACCCATAAACCTACTATCCACGCCCCATAAACAAACCTGCCCCATCACGCCCCTACACAACCTACTATCACTCCTGCCTAAACAAACCTACCGTCCGCCTTTGCACCTGAAACAGGCCTGCTATCCGCCCCACGCCCACAAACAAACCTGCTATCCGCCCTGCACACACAAACCATCAGCTATCACACTCCTGCACCAGCAAACAAGCCTGCTATCGCCCTACACCCTGAATAGGCCTACTATCACGCCCTGCACCCTGAAACAAACCCTGCTATCCAGCCTTGCACCTGACAAACCTACTATCCACGCCCCACGCAAACAAACCTGCTATTCGCCCTACCTGAAACAAACCTACTATCCACGCCCTACGCCCACAAACAAACCTGCTGTCCGCCTACGCCCCTGAGCAAACCTGCTATCGCCCGACAAACCTGCTATCACGCCCCCACACAAACAAACTACTATCCACGCCCCACACCCAAACAAACCTACTATCCACACGCCCCTACACCCCTGAGCTCATTCCTACTATCCAGCCTTTCACACCTGAACAAACTACTGCTATCACGCCCCTGCACCCCTAAACTCGCGTCCTGCTATCCGCCCACGCCCACACAAACAAACCTGGTGTCACGTCCTGCGCCCACAAACAAACGTGCTATCCGCTCCCTGCAAACAAACATGCCCCATCACGCCCACACCACAAACAAACCTGCTAATCCGCCACCACCTGAAACAAACTACCTGCGCTTTCACGCACCAAACAAACCTACTGTCACGCCCTACGCACAAACAAACCTGCTATCACGCCCTACTGCCCACAAACAAACCTACTATCACGCTCTCTACACCCACAAGCAAGCCTGCTATCACGCCCCTACGCCTGCAAACAAATCTGTCGCCCTACGCACAAGCAAACCTACTATCACGCCCTACGCCCACAAACAAACCTGCTATCCACGCCCCACACCGCAAGCAAACCTGCTATCACGCCCCACACCGCAAACAAACCTACTATCCACGCCCTACCTGAGAAACCTGCCTATCCACTCCCTACACCCTGTTCAAAACCTACCATCCATGCCCCACACCCCTGAAACAAACCTGCCTATCCCCCTACTATCCGCCCCACCCCTGACAAACCTACTATCCACGCTCCCTACGCCTGACAAACCTGCTATCCACACCTCTCTGCACCTGAAACAAACCTGCTATCCCCTCCGCCCCTGACAAACCTGCTATCCACGCCCACCCCTGAACAAACCTACTATCCGCCCTGCCCCACAAACAAGCCTACTGTCACTCTACGTACAAACATACCTACTATCCACTCCCAAACACCCACAAACAAACCTACTATCCACTCCCTACACCCACAAACATACCTACTATCCACGCCCTACACCCACAAACATGCCTACTATCCACGCTCTACACCCACAAACATACCTACTATCCACTCCCAAACACCCACAAACAAACCTACTATCCACTCCCTACACCCACAAACATACCTACTATCCACGCCCTACACCCACAAACATGCCTACTATCCACGCTCTACACCCACAAACATACCTACTATCCACGCTCTACACCCACAAACACACCTACTATCCACGCCCCACACCCACAAACAAACCTACTATCCACGCCCCACACCCACAAACAAACCTACTATCCACTTCCACACCCACAACAAACCTACTATCCACGCCCCACACCCACAAACAAACCTATCCACGCCCTACACCCACAAACAAACCTACTATCCATGCCCCACACCCCACAAACAAACCTACTATCCACGCCCTACACCTACAAACAAACCTACTATCCACGCCCCACACCCATAAACAAACCTACTATCCACGCCCCACACCCACAAACAAACCTACTATCCACGCCCCACACCCACAAACAAACCTACTATCCACGCCCTACACCCACAAACAAACCTACTATCCCCGCCCTACACCCACAAACAAACCTACTATCCACGCCCTACACCCACAAACAAACCTACTATCCACGCCCTACACCCACAAACAAACCTACTATCCACGCCCTACACCCACAAACAAACCTACTATCCACGCCTTACACCCACAAACAAACCTACTAAACACGCCCTACACCTACAAACAAACCTACTATCCACGCCCTACACCCACAAACAAACCTACTATCCACGCCCCACACCCACAAACAAACCTACTATCCACGCCCTACACCCACAAACAAACCTACTATCCACGCTCTACACCCCACAAACAAACCCACTATCCACGCCCTACACCCACAAACAAACCTACTATCCACTCCCTACACCCACAAACAAACCTACTATCCACGCCCCTACACCCACAAACAAACATACTATCCACGCCCCACACCCACAAACAAACCTGGTGGTATCCATCACGCCCTACACCCACAAAGAAACCTACTATCCACCCCCTACACCCACAAACAAACCTACTATCCACGCCCTACACCCACAAACAAACCTACTATCCACGCCCTACACCCACAAACAAACCTACTATCCACGCTCTACACCCACAAACAAACCTACTATCCACGCTCTACATCCACAAACAAATCTACTATCCACGCCCTACCCTCACAAACAAACCTACTATCCACGCCCAACACCCACAAACAAACCTACTATCCACGCCCCAAACCCATAAACAAACCTACTATCCACGCCCTACACCCACAAAGAAACCTACTATCCACTCCCTACACCCACAAACAAACCTACCATCCATGCCCCACAAACACACCTACTATCCACGCCCCACACCCACAAACAAACCTACTATCCACGCCCCACACCCACAAACAAACCTACTATCCACGCCCTACACCCACAAACAAACCTACTATCCATGCCCTACACCCACAAACAAACCTACTATCCACGCCCTACACCCACAAACAAACCTACTATCCACGCCCTACACCCACAAACAAACCTACTATCCACGTTCTACACCCACAAACACACCCTACCCACCACCTACACCCACAAACAAACCCACTATCCACGCCCCACACCCACAAACAAACCTACTATCCACTCCCTACACCCACAAACAACCTACTCATCCACACGCCCCATAATCTACAAACAAAACCTACTATCCACTCCCCTACACCCACACAAACAAACCTACTATCCACGCCCTACACCCACAAACAAACATACTATCCACGCCCCACACCCACAAACAAACCTGGTATCCACGCCTCTACACCCACAAACAAACCTACTATCCACTCCCCTACAATCCACAAACAAACATACCATCCACGCCCCACACCCACAAACAAACCTACTATCCACGCCCTACACCCACAAACAAACCTACTATCCACGCCCTACACCCACAAACAAACCTACTATCCACGCTCTACACCCACAAACAAACCTACTATCCACGCTCTACACCCACAAACAAATCTACTATCCACGCCCTACACCCACAAACAAACCTACTTGGCCCCTACACCCACAAACAAACCTACTATCCACGCCCTACACCCACAAACAAACCAACTATCCACTCCCTACACCAACAAACAAACCTACTATCCACTCCCTACACCCACAAACAAACCTACCATCCATGCCTCACACCCACAAACAAACCTACTATACACGCCCCACACCCACAAACAAACCTTCTATCCACGCCCTACACCCACAAACAAACCAACTATCCACTCCCTACACCAACAAACAAACCTACTATCCACGCCCTACACCCACAAACAAACCTACTATCCACGCCCTACACCCACAAACAAACCTACTATCCATGCCCCACACCCACAAACAAACCTACTATCCACGCCCTACACCACAAACAAACCTACTATCCACGCCCTACACCCAAAAACAAACCTACTATCCACGCCCTACACCCACAAACAAACCTACTATCCACGCCCTACACCCACAAACAAACCTACTATCCACGTTCTACACCCACAAACACACACTACTCTCCACGCCCCACCCACACAAACAAACCTACCATCCATGCCCTACACCCACAAACAAACCTACTATCCACGCCCCACACCCACAAACAAACCTACTATCCACGCCCCACGCCCACAAACAAACCTACTATCCACGCCCCACACCCACAAACAAACCTACTATCCACGCCCTACACCCACAAACAAACCTACTACCCATGCCCTACACCCACAAACAAACCTACTATCCACGCCCTACACCCACAAACAAACCTACTATCCACGCCCTACACCCACAAACAAACCTACTATCCACGCCCTACACCCAAGCACAAACAAACCTATTATCCACGCCCCACAACCACAAACAAACCTACTATCCACGCCCTACACCCACAAACAAACCTACTATCCACGCCCTACACCCACAAACAAACCTACTATCCATGCCCCACACCCACAAACAAACCTACTATCCACGCCCTACACCCACAAACAAACCTACTATCAATGCCCCACCTGAACCAGGCCTGCTATCCGCACCCACGAAACAAACCTGCTGTTCGCCCTACGCACAAACCGACTACTATCACGCCTACACACAAAACAAACTACTATCCGCCCTACACCCCAAACAAACCTACTATCACGCCCTGCACCTGAACAAACCTACTATCCGCCCCACACACCTGAAACAAACCTACTATCCACGCCCCACAAACAAACCTACTATCCACGCCCTGCGACAAACAAACCTACTATCCGCCTTCACCCCTGAAGCAAACCTGCTATCCACGCCCTACACCCACAAACAAACCTACTATCCACGCCCTACACACAAACCTGCCTATCCACGCCCCACAAACAAACCTACTATCCACACCTGAAACAAACCTACTATCCGCTCCTACGCCTGGCAAAACCTACTATCCACGCCCCACCCACAGACAAACCTGCTCACTCCCTGCACCTGACAAACCTACTATCACGCCTATACAAAACAAACCTGCTTCCACGCCCTACACAAAAGTACTACTATCACTCCCACACAAACAAACTGCTGTCACTCCTACAACAAACAAACCTGCTATCCCCACGCCTACAAACAAACCTACTGTCCACGCCTACACAAACAAACTACTGTCCACTTGCCACAAACAAACCTGCTATCCACCGCACCGCAAATCACTATCCGCCCTGCACCCGCAAACAAACCTGCTATCACCTGCACCCACACAAACAAACCTGCAATCGCTCCTGCGCACAAACAAACCTGCTATCACGCCTACAAACAAACCTGCTATCCCGCCCTGCACCTGAACAAACCTGCTGTCTACACGCCTAACAAGACCTGCTGTCCTGCCTATCACGCCCTGCACAAACAAACCTACTATCCACGCCCACGCCTGAACCCTACTATCCCCCACACCCCTGAAACAAACCTACTATCCACGCCTACACCCACAAACAAACCTACTATCCACTCCCTACGCCCACAAACAAACCTACTATCCGCCCTACCTGAACAAACCTACTATCACGCCCTTGCACAAAACCTACTATCACGCCTACACCTGAACAAACCTGCTATCACGCCCCACACCTGGTAGCCCTGCTATCACGCCCCACGCCTGAACAGACCTGCTTGTCACGGCCCTGCCTGAAACAGACCTGCTATCCGCCCCACGCCACAAACAAACCTGCTATCACGCCTGTGCCCTGAACAAACCTACTATCACGCCCTAGCCCTGAAACAAACCTACTATCCCCTTCACCCACAAAACAAACTTATCCACGCCCTACACCCACAAAACAAACCTACTATCACGCCCTACACCCACAAACAAACCTACTGTCACGCCCTGCACACAAATAAACCCCCCCATCACGCCCTACCCCTGAAACAAACCTGCTGTCACGCCCCACAAACAAACCTACTATCCGCCCTACCTGAAACAAACCTACTATGCCCTACGCCCCTGAAACAAACCTCTATCCCGCCCTACGCCTGAAACAAACCTCTATCACGCCCTGCCCCTGAACAAAACCTGCTTTCGCCCTGCGCCTGCAAACAGACCTCTATATCGCCCTGCACTGAAACAGGAACCTGCTATCCGCCCTGCACCCTGAAACAAACCTGCTATCACGCCCTGCGCCTGAAACAAACCTGCTGTCGGCCTTTACGCCTGAAACAAAGCCTTTATCACGCCCACGCCCACAAACAGACCTGCTGTCCGCCCTGCGCCCACAAACAAACCTGTCACGCCTGCGCACAAACAAACCTACTATCACGCCCTGCGCCTGAACAAACCTGCCCCATCACGCGCCCTACGCCACAGAACCAGACCTGCTGTCACGCCCTACACCTGAACAGACCTCTGCTTGTCACGCCCTGCGCCTGAACAAACCTGCTATCACGCCCACGCCTGAAACAAGACCTACTATCACGCCTTCGCCCCTGAAACAGACCTACTATCACGCCCTATGCCCTGAGTCGACCTGCTATTCGCCCTGCACCTGAACAAACCTGCTATCACGCCCTGCGCCTGAAACAAACCTGTCACGCCCTACGCCCTGAAACAAACCTGCTATCCGCCCTACGCACACAAACAAACCTGCTATCCACGCCTGCGCCTGAAACAAACCTGCTGTCACGCCCCACGCCCACAAACAAACCTGCTGTCCGCCCTGCGCCCCTGAACAGACCTGCCATCACGCCCTACGCCTGAACAAACCTGCATCCGCCCTGCGCCCTGAACAAACCTGCTATCCGCCCCTGCGCCTGGACAAACCTTCTGTCGCCCTACACCTGCTGCTGAATATAAACCTGCTATCGCCTTGCACGCAAACAAACCTACTATCCACGCCCCACACCCACAAACAAACCTACTATCCATTCCCTACACCCTCAAACATACCTACTATCCACTCCCTACACCCACAAACAAACCTACTATCCACGCTCTACACCCACAAACAAACCTACTATCCACGCCCTACACCCATAAACAAACCTACTATCCACGCCCTACACCCACAAACAAACCTACTATCCACACCCTACACCCACAAACAAACCTACTATCCACGCCCTACACCCACAAACAAACCTACTATCCACGCCCCACACCCACAAACAAACCTACTATCCACGCCCTACACCCACAAACAAACCTACTATCCACGCTTTACACCCACAAACAAACCTACTATCCACGTCCCACACCCACAAACAAACCTACTATCCACTCCCTACACCCACAAACATACCTACTATCCACTCCCTACACCCACAAACAAACCTAATATCCACGCCCCACACCCACAAACAAACCTACTATCCACGCCCTACACCCACAAACAAACCTACTATCCACGCTCTACACCCGCAAACACACACTACCCACCACCTACACCCACAATAGAGTAAAGGAGGAATACAGAGTGTACCTACTCAGGGTAGCCATACCACTCTGGGTGGTTGATCCTTAGTGCAGCAGGAAAGAGAAAAATTATAAGTGAGTCATTCTATTCCTCGTGTGATGGATGGATGGCTGGATGGATGGACGGATGGGAGACTGAATGGGAGGATAGATGGGTAGATGGGTGACTGAATGGGATGAGAGATGGGTAGGTGGGTGAATCGGTGGATGGATAAACAGGTAACTGGATGAATGGACATATGGACTTGGATGGCATATTTGGATGTAAGACCCTACGATATGAAGAACATTTTGGACGTATAAACCCATGACAATTAACACCATTTTGGACTTACATCACAGGAAACAGGTAAAACATTTATGTGATCGTTCTTCAACAATTCCATACGCCAACCTTACCTGCATTCATCTCGATTTCAGTATAATATTTTAGTGTTAATTTCAGCATCGGAATCAATCAATCAATCAATCTCTCTCTCTCTCTCTCTCTCTCTCTCTTTCTCTCTCTCTCTCTCTCTCTCTCTCAAGATGGAAATTTCATGACGTAAAATCCGATGAAAACTCGACCCTGTTTATACGTGTTGCTTCGAGGTTTTGTTTTCACGTTAACCTCATGTTTCGTTTCGATAAATGACACATATCACAGGAGGTGAACTACAAACTGAACTTTGACCTGACACCGACGACCGACCGACGGAAGATGGGGCTTCGGGTTTAGTCGTATCCCATTTGAGAGTTTTATGAATGTGAAGCCCCGAATTAGTCAACAAACCCTACAGCTCAATTTGGATTCGAACTTGTGCATCTTGTTCTTGAATCAGAACCTTATCTCACACATATATAGGGGTTAGGTTAGGTTGGGTTGGGTTAGGTTGGGTTGGGTTAGGTTAGATTGGGTTAGGTTAGGTGAGCCGTGTCCATCACAACCAGACAATTATCCCTGTCCATCAGATCTTCCCTTTAACAAATCAGGGTGTTTGGGTTGTTTGGTGTTTTGTGGTTTTGGGGGTTGGGTGTGTTGGGTTGGTTGGTGGGTTGTTTTTGGGGTGGGGTGGTGGGTTTTGTGGTGGGGGTTGTTGTGTTTTTTTTGGTGGTGGGTTTTGGGTGTTTTGGGTTTGGTTTGTTTGGGTGGGTGGTGTGGTGTGTTTGTGGGGTGTTGGGTTTGGGTGTGTTTGGTGTGGGGTGGTTTGGGTGTTGGGTGGTTTGGTTTTTTTTTTGTTTTTGTTTTTGTCATACATAAAAGACAAATTCACCTCATATTGTTTAAATCTTGCTGCACTACATTGTCAAATGTATGCCAAACCTTTGTAATATTAACACACTAATCTTGCCTAAACAAACCTACTATCACAAACAAACCTACTATCCGCCCTACACCAACAAACAAACTTCCACGCTTCACCCCACGACAAACCTACTATCACGCTCATATCACTCCCTGCCCACATACAACCTATCCACGCCTACATCCACAAGCAAACCTACTATCCACGCCCTACACCATGAAACAAACCTAGTATCACGCCTACGCCCAAATACAGACCTGCTATCACGCTCCTGCACCCACAAACAAACATGCTATCCGCTCTACACCTGAAACAAATCTATCGACCCACGCCATAAACAAACTACTATATCCTACGCCCACAAATTTTTCCCTACACTTACTATACAACTGGTCCGTGCACACCCCGCAAAGCTGCCTATCCGCCTACACCCACAAACAGAGCTTTATCCACTCCTACGCACAAACATTCTACTATCCACTCCCTGCAACAAACAGACCTACTATCCGCCCTCGCCCAAACAAACCTGTCATGCCCCCACACAAACAAACCTACTATCACTTTCAAACAACCTACTATTCGCCCTACACCCACAAACAAACCTACTATCCCGCCTACACAAAATAAATCTACTAACTCCGCCCTACACAAACAAACCTACTATCCACGCCCACCCACAAACAAACCTGCTATCCGCCCCACGCCCACAAACAAACTACTATCCGCCCCACCTGAAGCAAACCTACTATCCACGCCCTACACCCACAAACAAACCTACTATCCATGCCCTACACCCACAAACAAACCTACTATCCACGCCCTACACCCACAAACAAACATACTATCCACGCCCTACACCCACAAACAAACCTACTATCCACGTTCTACACCCACAAACACACACTACCCACCACCTACACCCACAATAGAGTAAAGGAAGAATACAGAGTGTGCTTACTCAGGGTAGCCATACCACTCTGGGTGGTTGATCCTTAGTGCAGCAGGAAAGAGAAAAATTATAAGTGGGTCATTCTATTCCTCGTGTGATGGATGGAAGGATGGATGGATGGATGGATGGATGGATGGATGGGAGACTGAATGGGAGGATAGATGGGTAGATGGGTGACTGAATGGGATGAGAGATGGGTAGGTGGGTGAATCGGTGGATGGATAAATAGCTAACTGGATGAATGGACATATGGACTTGGATGGCATATTTGGATGTAAAACCCTACGATATGAAGAACATTTTGGACGTATAAACCCATGACAATTAACACCATTTTGGACTTACATCACAGGAAACAGGTAAAACATTTCTGTGATCGTTCTTCAATAATTCCATACGCCAACCTTACCTGCATTTATCTCAATTACAGTATAAAATTTTAGTGTTAATTTCAGCATCGGAATCAATCAATCAATCAATCAGTCTCTCTCAATCAGTCTCTCTCTCTCTCTCTCTCTCTCTCTCTCTCTCTCTCTCTCTCTCTCTCTCTCTCAAGATGGAAAATTTCATGACGTAAAATCCGATGAAAACTCGACCCTGTTTATACGTGTTGCTTCGAGGTTTTGTTTCACGTTAACCTCATGTTTCGTTTCGATAAATGACACATATCACAGGAGGTGAACTACAAACTGAACTTTGACCTGACACCAACGACCGACCGACGGAAGATGGGGCTTCGGGTTTAGTCGTATCCCATTTGAGAGTTTTATGAATGTGAAGCCCCGAATTAGTCAACAAACCCTACAGCTCAATTTGGATTCGAACTTGTGCATCTTGTTCTTGAATCAGAACCTTATCTCACACACATATATAGGGGTTAGGTTAGGTTGGGTTGGGTTAGGTTGGGTTAGGTTGGGTTGGATTAGGTTAGATTGGGTTAGGTTAGGTGAGCCGTGTCCATCACAACCAGACAATTATCCCCGTCCACCAGATCTTCCCTTTAACAAATCAGGCCGCACCTCGATTATGCGGTTCAGTTCTGGTGCCCCTATTATAGAATGGATATAAATTCACTAGAGTCGGTGCAGCGAAGAATGACAAAAATGATTCCGGGACTTAGAAACCTTCCATATCAGGATAGGTTACAGAAACTTAACTTGCATTCCCTAGAAAGACGAAGAGTGCGGGAGATATGATAGAAGTATTTAAGTGGGTGAAAGGAATCAATAAAGGGGATATAGATAAAGTTCTTATAATATCCGAGCAGGATAGGACTCGGAGCAACGGATTCAAGTTGGATAAGTTTAGGTTTAGGAGGGAGATAGGAAGAAACTGGTTCACAAATAGGGTGGTGGACGAGTGGAACAAGCTTAGCAACTTTGTAGTAAGTGCGGGAACTCTGGAAAGTTTCAAAAGGAGGCTAGATAGATTCATGGATGATAGAGAGTGGTAGTAACTCTCGACAGGAGCTGTCATGCACAGGCCAACCGGCCTATTGCAGACTCATTATTTTCTTATGTTCTTATGTTCTTAAATCCTCAGCTGTTCTTATGTTCTTAAATCCTCAACATAAAAGACAAATTCACCTCCATGTGTTAAAATCTTACTACACTACATTACCGTCACCACTATACCAAACCTGTGTAATATTAACACACTAATACACTATTAAGACATCACCAAATCCATCAATAAACAGTACATCTTCCTTTACACTTGATTAGAAAGAAAAACAGGAAAATATGCCCAGAATCTCAATTTCATTCACTAACATTACGAAAAATTACAAGAGTTAAGAGTCAAAGCAAGATATGTGCTGTACGCAATGTTGATGTTATTTTGTTCGCCATCATTGTGTCCTAAAGTTAATCTGTTTTGTGAAGTATATCCTCGGACTTGGGAACAAATCATCATGTGTACCTTTGAGTATTAAGGTCTTGATCCATTTCCTTGATGTCTACCGTTTGGAACAGGTAACACCACCACAATTGTTTTAACCAAGACGAAAACGGACGAAAAAAAAAAGCTTCTACAAATATCAAGTATTAATTTTCTCTCTTTACAGGATCTAATACTCTTGGAAATGTGTTTAAATTAATCTGATTTGTTTTCATTTATTGTCGATCCTTCATAAGAGGACTCGTGGATCCCCCGAGCCTAGCCGGCCATTTTGTTTACATTTTTCGGTCGCTCTAAAATACCATTAAAACAATATTGAGTATAAACGTTTGGCTCAACTGATGATCTCAAACATGTCCCAACATTTTTTTGCCTCAACTCCACATTCTGTAACTCATTTAGGTAGATGTCCCTCACTACACATACACTGGACTATGTGTAATGTTGCAGCTAATGTGTTATCAAGATATTGCACATTATAAGTTCATGTGTGGTCATTATTATATCAAACGGAGGAATTTTAAAGAGCTATTACACCACCTGTATCATTAGTTGTCGCCAGGTGAAGGAATGTTTAGGTAGATTATATTTTATTTACTGTAATTAAAGTTTCAATACCTAAGACGTTCCACTATAAGAGTCTTTCAACCTCAGGTAAGGTCTAAAGACTTTCTACTCTAGGTCTTACACCCTGGAGTAGCTGTATCGTCCACTTAGGTAATTTACTCCACAAGGAACTACAAGTTACACCTTGATGTAATACTTCATTTACTGCCAAACTTTATAGGGAAATATTTTTTCACAAAGAATTTCAAGTTACAATTTCACATAATAAGTCACATTACAAACGTTCCTTCGGCTTACAGTTAAACTTTGCAATGTCAAGATA
>NW_024717778.1:0-10782 GCF_018991925.1 Homarus americanus
TTAAAGACCAAAATGGAACAAAATTGCACGAGGAAAATGAACAAGAGTCAGCATTCAAAAGGGAATGGGTAAAAGTTTTAAAAATATCAGATGAGGAAAATGAAGATTTTGATAGTGAACACGAATACATAGAATCACCCCAAGGCAATATATAGACTATAACTTATTACCTAATAATCAAATAATAACCATGGGAGAAATGATGCACTGTCTGAGGAAATTTAAGGAAAAAGCCCCTGGGCTCACAGGTATTACACGAAATATGATCATGAATCTACCTGAAAACATTTTAAATACACTATTAAACATTTATAACGAATGCTTAATAACTGGTTACTTTCCAGACAAACTAAAATATGCTAAATGATTTATTCCTAAAGAGGGTAAGGAATGGCAAGGAAATATTAAACTATTATGGCCAATATCTTTATTAGAAATTACCGGGAAACTATTGAAAAATATTAAATTCAAGACTTATAGCCTTTTTAACACAACATGGGAAAACTAACAACAGACAACATGGATTTATGCCCAATAGAAATACCCTAACTGCAATAGCTATAATAACGGAAATAATCGCAATAGAAAAAAGCAAGGGTAACCAGATCAATATAATTTTAAGGGATGTTTCTAAGGCTTTTGATAAAGTTGGGCATTTAGGCTTGAAATATAAAATATTAAAACTGGGACTTAACGAATACATGCTAAGAATATTGTGTAACTATTTAGATGATAGGAGAGCACAAATTCAAATTGGAAACTTTTAGGAACTATGTTTAATCTTGAGAGTGGAGTACCTCAAGGAGGATGCCTTTCTCCAACACTATATACAATTTATACTTCAGACACACCTCAACCTACCCCCTTTAGTGAATATGTAATGTTTGCTGATGATATTACTCAAATAGTATCATACCCAGGAAAATCAACTCAATTTATGGCACTCTACACGGTAAGAGCTGGAGCAAAAACATAAATGATTTTGAGAAAAATGGAAAATCAGGACAAATAAGAACAAATCAAGATAATACCAATAGCCAAGATTAAACAAGTCCAGTAATAGTCGACCAGGAACTATACCCATACGACACTGAAGGTAGATGCTTGGATTAAAACTAACAAAAGAGGATATATAACATACTTAAAAAGATAAAGAACGACAGGCAAGAATAAGATTATCAAAAATAAAACGCTTTAAGAACCATTAATAACAAAAAGAAAGATTTATATTGCCCTTGTCAAATCAATTATGGACTACCCACCCATCCCATTGAACACCCTTAGTAAAACGTGCATTAAAAGGTTACAAACAGTACAAAATATAGCCTCAGATTTTATATATAACATAAAATATACAGACCACATCAATAATGAAGCACAAGAGAGCAAACCTCTTAGCAATCAATGTAGATATACACAACAAAGCTGTAAATATTTGGAAAAAGTGACTGAACTTAACACAGAAACATATCAAACTGAAAATAATATAGACAGGAAGAAGTAATTGAACCACCTCCTGCCTCAATATACACATTTCTACATAAAACATTACTAGAGGAATAAAGATGAGAGTGACCAACCAGCTCCACTAAGAACCTGCATACAGTGTACCTTAGACTAACACAACTAACACTTAACTAACACCCAAAAAAAATGTGACTACCCTCCCAGTTACACAAGGACCTGGGCGGGCTCACTAACTCCAACAATAACAAAAATAATAATAAGCAGCATTATATAAATAAACCAATATTAATACAAAGGTCTGACGACCCAAGGGAGCAGAACAAAGACAAAACACCAATAAGAAAGATGAAGCGATCTGGTTGAGCCCAGATTCTTTCTACTCCTACTGTATTTCAGTTTCACCACCTTTTTCTTCAATTCCTAATAATCTTCTTTCACCTCTTAACTAATGACTTCGTATCGTATCGTACTATCTAGCCTAAACTGTTTAGCCTGACGTAGAGTTTTTTAATAAATCTGGTGATATGGAACCACACACAACCCCCCTTAACCTGGGATAATGCAATCAAATGGATAATTGCTAACTATTCTCAGAGATAATGCAATCAAATGGTTAGTTGCTAACCGGGGGCTGCGCCCCCGGACCCCCTGTGTTAGATACTGTATTTGGTCATGATGAATTGTTTATTAGACTATAAGAAATCCTCTTCCTTCTTGTATTGGCAAGGGGAGTTTGCTTTAACTTAGGTATGCTAGCCTAAGTAAAAATAGATGCCCCTTCCTTATTGGTGTTGTCGATGGCACAGCACAGCACAGCACCGTGCCTATGACGAAATCAACTTCATTAAACTCAACTCATACTTCAAATGCACCAAGAGAACTTGCACACCCGAATGGAAGACCGTCAGAGTCAATGGAGGGCCGATTTAATAGCATACTATACAAAATGATCCGAGAATCTGCAAATACCGAGTGGGAGACGGTCGTCAAAGCGTCCGCCCTTGTATGCTGGATGGCACTATTTCACTATAGTAAGGGGTAGGGGCACCTCGGTCATATTATACAACATACCAAAGAAGTTCCACACCCGCATGGGAGACCATCAGAGTCAATCGGGGTCGATTTGATAGCATACTACAGAAACTTGCACACCCGAATGGGAGACCGTCAAAGTCAATCCGGGGTCGATTTGATAGCATACTACAGAAACTTGCACACCCGAATGGGAGACCGTCAAAGTCAATCGGGGGTCGATTTAATAGCATACTACAGAAACTTGCACACCCGAATGGGAGACCGTCAAAGTCAATCGGGGATCGATTTGATAGCATACCACAGAAACTTGCACACCCGAATGGGAGACCGTCAAAGTCAATCGGGGGTCGATTTAATAGCATACTACAGAAACTTGCACACCCGAATGGGACACCGTCAAAGTCAATCGGGGGTCGATTTGATAGCATACTACAGAAACTTGCACACCCGAATGGGAGACCGTCAAAGTCAATCGGGGATCGATTTGATAGCATACCACAGAAACTTGCACACCCGAATGGGAGACCGTCAAAGTCAATCGGGGGTCGATTTAATAGCATACTACAGAAACTTGCACACCCGAATGGGAGACCGTCAAAGTCAATCGGGGGTCGATTTGATAGCATACTACAGAAACTTGCACACCCGAATGGGAGACAGTGAAAGTCAATCGGGGGTCGATTTAATAGCATACTACAGAAACTTGCACACCCGAATGGGAGACAGTCAAAGTCAATCGGGGGTCGATTTAATAGCATACTACAGAAACTTGCACACCCGAATGGGAGACCGTCAAAGTCAATCGGGGGTCGATTTAATAGCATACTACAGAAACTTGCACACCTGAATGGGAGACCGTGAAAGTCAATCGGGGGTCGATTTGATAGCATACTACAGAAACTTGCACACCCGAATGGGAGACAGTCAAAGTCAATCGGGGGTCGATTTAATAGCATACTACAGAAACTTGCACACCCGAATGGGAGACAGTCAAAGTCAATCGGGGGTCGATTTATAGCATACTACAGAAACTTGCACACCCGAATGGGAGACAGTCAAAGTCAATCGGGGGTCGATTTAATAGCATACTACAGAAACTTGCACACCCGAAATGGGAGACAGTCAAAGTCAATCGGGGGTCGATTTGATAGCATACTACAGAAACTTGCACACCCGAATGGGAGACAGTCAAAGTCAATCGGGGGTCGATTTAATAGCATACTACAGAAACTTGCACACCCAAATGGGAGACAGTCAAAGTCAATCGGGGGTCGATTTGATAGCATACTACAGAAACTTGCACACCCGAATGGGAGACAGTCAAAGTCAATCGGGGGTCGATTTAATAGCATACTACAGAAACTCTGTACACCCGAATGGGAGACCGTCAAGCCACCTGGGGGTCGATTTAATAGCATACTACAGAAACTTGCACACCTGAATGGGAGACCGTCAAAGTCAATCAGTCGATTTGATAGCATAATACAGAAACTTGCACACCCGAATGGGAGACCGTCGTCAATCGGGGGTCGATTTGATAGCATACTACAGAAACTTCGTACACCCGAATGGGAGCCGTCAAAGTCAATCGGGGGTCGATTTAATAGCATACTACAGAGAACTTACACCCCCGAATGGGAGACCGTCAGAGTCAATCGAGGGTCGATTTAATAGCATACTATACAAAATGATCCGAGAATGTGCACACACCGAGTGGGAGACGGTGATGAAAGCGTCCGCCCTTGTACACTGGATGGCACTATTTCACTATAGTAAGGGGTAGGGGCACCTCGGTCATATTATACAACATACCAGAAAAGTTCCACACCCGCATGGGAGACCGTCAAAGTGAATCGGGGGTCGATTTGATAGCATACTACAGAGAACCTGCACACCCGAATGGGAGACCGTCAAAGTCAATCGGGGGTCGATTTGATAGCATACTACAGAGAACTTGCACACCCGAATGGGAGACAGTCAAAGTCAATCGGGGGTCGATTTAATAGCATACTACAGAAACTTGCACACCCGAATGGGAGACCGTCAAAGTCAATCGGGGGTCGATTTGATAGCATACTACAGAAACTTGCACACCCGAATGGGAGACCGTCAAAGTCAATCGGGGGTCGATTTGATAGCATACTACAGAAACTTGCACACCCGAATGGGAGACAGTGAAAGTCAATCGGGGGTCGATTTAATAGCATACTACAGAAACTTGCACACCCGAATGGGAGACAGTGAAAGTCAATCGGGGGTCGATTTAATAGCATACTACAGAAACTTGCACACCCGAATGGGAGACCGTCAAAGTCAATCGGGGGTCGATTTAATAGCATACTACAGAAACTTGCACACCCGAATGGGAGACCGTCAAAGTCAATCGGGGGTCGATTTGATAGCATACTACAGAAACTTGCACACCCGAATGGGAGACAGTCAAAGTCAATCGGGGGTCGATTTAATAGCATACTACAGAAACTTGCACAACCGAATGGGAGACCGTCAAAGTCAATCGGGGGTCGAGCATACTTTACAAAATGATCCGAGAATCTGCACACACACCGAGTGGGAGACGGTGATGAAAACGTCCGCCCTTATATGTTCGATTGCACTATTTCACTATATTAAGGGGAGAGGGTGCCTTCGCACACATATTCGGTGTGAAATATCTTCCGCCCCCCAGCGGAGCGCTTCGGCGCCTCTGCGAAGCAAAGCGCGGCATTCAAAAACAACAACCAAAATTGCTGTCGCTTTCCCTTCCCTGCCCTGCAATGGCTGGAGCAGGCAAGAAGAAGAGAGAGAAAATAGTCTCATGGGGTCAGAGGAATGGCAGCGCGATCTATAATTTCATAAGGTCTGTCTCCCAATTGAACATTATTACTCTCTCGGCGCACACGTCGCCACCACGGTTTCCGACAACAGCATCATGATGTTGCGTCTATTGTAAGTCCGGAACCAGGTTATTCGGCTATTCGCGAACAGTCGGGTTTTAACCTTGCCCTAACAAACGATCAAACAACTTCCACTCTCGAGGTGTGCGGTGACTGTCCATATCGTCCGCTCTTGTATGCTGGATTGCACTATTTCACTATATTAAGGAGAGGTGCCTTCACACACCTATTCGGTGTGGAATATCTTCCGCCCCCCAGCGGGCGCCGGCGCCTGCGAAGCGCGGCATTCAAAAACAACAACCAAAGTTGCCGTCGCTTTCCCTTCCCTGCCCTGCAATGGCTGGAGCAGCAGCAGCAGAAGAAGAGAAAATAGTCTCATGGGGTCAGAGGAATGGCAGTGGGCGCGATCTATGAATTTCACTAGCCAGGTCTGTCTCCCAATTGAACATTATTGCTCTCTCAGCGCACACGTCGCCACCACGGTTTCCGCGACAGCAGCAGCATCATGATGTTGCGTCTGTGTAGTCCGGAACCGGGTTATTCGGCTGTTCGCGAACAGTCGGGTTTTAACTTTGCCTAACAAACGATCAAACAACTTCCACTCTCGAGGTGCGGTACGGTGACTGTCCTATCGTCCGCTCTTGTATGCTGGATTGCACTATTTCACTATATTAAGGGAGAGGGTGCCACACACCTATTCGGTGTGGAATATCTTCCGCCCCCCGGGCGCCGGCGCTCAAGCGCGGCATTCAAAAACAACAACCAAAGTTGCCGTCCTTTCCCTTCCCTGCCCTGCAATGGCTGGAGAGCAACAGCAGCAGAGAGAGAGAGAGAAAATAGTCTCATGGGGTCAGAGGAATGGCAGTGGCGCGATCTATAATTTCACTAGCCAGGTCTGTCTCCCAATTGAACATTATTACTCTCTCGGCGCGCACGTCGCCGCGCGGTTTCCGCGACAGCAACAGCGACAGCAGCAGCATCATGATGTTGCGTCTAGTGTAAGTCCGGAACCGGGTTATTCGGCTGTTCGCGAACAGTCGGGTTTTAACCTTGCCTAACAAACGATCAAACAACTTCCACTCTCGAGGTGCGGTACGGTGACTGTCCTATCGTCCGCTCTTGTATGCTGGATTGCACTATTTCACTATATTAAGGGGAGAGGGTGCCTTCACACACATATTCGATGTGAAATATCTTCCGCCCCCCAGCGGAGCGCTTCGGCGCCTCTGCGAAGCAAAACGCGGCATTCAAAAACAACAACCAAAATTACCGTCGATTTCCTCTCCCTGCCCTGCAATGGCTGGAGCAGAAGGAGAGCGAGAGAGAGAATAGTCTCATTGGGTCAGAGGAATGGCAGTGGAGCGGGCTAATGGCGAGTAGGCTCGCGATCTATCAATTACACTAGCCAGGTCGCTCTCCCTATTGAACATTATTACTCTCTCACGTCGCCACTGCGGTTTCCGCGACAGCAGCAGCAGCATCATCATGATGTTGCATCCACCAATTAGTCCGGAACCGGGTTATTCGGCTGTCTGCGAACAGTCCGGTTTTAACCTTACCCAACAAACAACATCCACTCTCGAGGTGCGGTACGGTGAATGTCCTATCGTCCGACCTTGTATGCTGGATTGCACTATTTCACTATATTAAGGGGAGAGGGTGCCTTCACACACATATTCGGTGTGAAATATCTTCCGCCCCCCAGCGGAGCGCCTCTGTGAAGCAAAGCGCGGCATTCAAAACAACAACCAAAATTGCCGTCGCTTCCCTGCCATGCAATGGCTGGAGCAGAAGGAGAGAGATTTTAGTCTCATTGGATCAGAGGAATGGCAGTGGAGCGGGCTTATGGCGAGTAGGCTCGCGCTCTATCAATTACACTTGCCAGGTCTCTCTTCCGTTTGGACATTATTTACCCCGTCTCTCTCTCGGCGCACACGTCGCCACCCTACTAGTTTCCTTCACAGCATATGCTGCGGCCTTTCAGTCCGGGCTCCCCTTCGCCTTGCTGTCTGCCCAACTTAGCGGACTTGCGTTGGCTGATCACCCCGTCTTCGCGTCTGTGCCGGCCTTCAATGCAGCGCCCAACCGTCTCTTGACCGAGATTCATTGCACTATTCCGCGCGCAAACGGCTACCCTAAATGTGCATAGACAACGCTCATGGTTCAACACGACCAGGGCGCAGTCTGGGAGCCGAGTATACTAAAAAGAGAGTTTAGCAGCCAAAACTCGTCAAAGCACACGTTGGGTTACCCCATCACCTAACAACGATGATGGCGGTTCCCACCCGTGAAATACACAACCTAACCAATATTGGGCGACGATGGCGCTCATGAGCCCACGTCCCCACAAACAGTAAGAGACAGAGAGAGAGGAGGAGATGGGCCAATGTGCGGTCCCTCGCCCAATGTCTTATGCCTCGCTGGGGCAAAGAGAAGAGAAGAGGAGCGGATAAGGGAGGAGATTGGCCAACGTGCGGTCCCTCGCCCAATGTCGGCTTCCTCGCTGGAGCTGGGTAAAGAGGAGAGGAGCGGATAAGGGAGGAGATTGGCACACACGGTGGCGCTGCCGGCGCCGAGGATAGCAAGAGAAGGTGCAGTTTGATCTGATCATCTGGTTTGCTATTTCTCTAAGGCCAACGTGCGGTCCCTCGCCCAATGTCGGCTGCCTCGCTGGGGCAAAGAGAAGAGGAGAGGATAAGGGAGGAGATTGGCACACACGGTGGCGCTGCCGGCGCCGAGGATAGCGAGAGAAGGTGCAGTTTGATCTGATCATCTGGTTTGCTATTTCTCCAAGGCCAACGTGCGGTCCCTCGCCCAATGTCTTCTGCCTCGCTGGGGCAAAGAGAAGAGGAGCGGATAAGGGAGGAGATTCGCCAACGTGCGGTCCCTCGCCCAATGTCGGCTGCCTCGCTGGAGCTGGGGCAAAGAGGAGCGGATAAGGGGGGAGATTGGCACACACGGTGGCGCTGCCGGCGCCGAGGATAGCAAGAGAAGGTGCAGTTAGATCTGATCATCTGGTTTGCTATTTCTCTAAGGCCAACGTGCGGTCCCTCGCCCAATGTCTTCTGCCTCTCTCTCAATCTCACTATTTTGGCCGCCGTGATAGGCGCCGCCAACAGCAGCAGCTACCTGGTTGATCCTGCCAGTAGTCATATGCTTGTCTCAAAGATTAAGCCATGCATGTGTAAGTACAAGCCGATTTAAGGCGAAACCGCGAATGGCTCATTAAATCAACTATGTTTCATTGGATCTGTAAACCCACTTACTTGGATAACTGTGGCAATTCTAGAGCTAATACATGCAATTGGTCTCTGACCGCAAGGGAAGAGCGCTTTTATTAGTTCAAAACTGGTCGGGCCCCGGTCCGTAACCCACCTGTGGTGAATCTGAATAACTTCGGGCTGAGCGCACGGTCTCGGCACCGGCGCCGCTTCTTTCAAGTGTCTGCCTTATCAGCTTTCGATTGTAGGTTATGCGCCTACAATGGCTATAACAGGTAACGGGGAATCAGGGTTCGATTCCGGAGAGGGAGCCTGAGAAACGGCTACCACATCTAAGGAAGGCAGCAGGCACGCAAATTACCTACTCCCGGCACGGGGAGGTAGTGACGAAAAATAACGATGTGAGTCTCATCCGAGGCCTCGCAATCGGAATGAGTACACTTTAAATCCTTTAACGAGTATCCGTGATTAAAGTCTGGTGCCAGCAGCCGCGGTAATTCCAGCTCAATAAGCGTATCAATGCAAAGGATTATTGCGCGGTTAAAAAGCTCGTAGTTGGATCTCAGTTCCGGACTGACGATTTTTCGCCCGATTATTTATATCGCGCTCGAACAACAGCCCGCCCGGCTCATACGGGAATAACTCTTTGTCGGAAGTGTCCCCGAGTGGCCAGAGAAGTTTACTGAAAAAATTAGAGTGCTCCAGAGCAGGCTATTTGAATAGCGAATGGTGATGCATAGAATAATGGAATAGGACCTCGGTTCTGTTTTATTTAGTTTTCGGAACCAGGGTAATGACTATCGGAACAGGCGGGGGCATTACGTATTCTGACGCTAAATTGAAATTCTTGGACCGTCATAAGACGAACTACTGCGAAAGCATTGCCAGGATGTTTTCATTAATCAGAACGAAAGTTAGAGGTTGAAGGCGATCGAATGCCGCCTAGTTCTAACCATAAACGATGCCAACTAGCGATCGCCGGCACGTTATTCCCATGACCCGGCGGGCAACTCGACCAAGTCTTTGGGTTCGAGGAAATATGGTTACCAAAGCTGAAACCCAAAAGGAATTGACGGAAGGGCACGCAGGAGTGGAGCCTGCGGCTTAGTGACTCAACCACGGGAAACACTCACCAGGCCCAGACACGGGAAGGATTGACGGGTGAGCTCTTTCTCCGATTCGATTGGGTGGTGGTGCATAATGGGTGCTTAGTTGGTGGAGCGATTTGTCTGGTTAATTCCGATAACGAACGAGACTCTGGCCTACTAAGTGGTCGACGGATCTCCGAAAATGGTGTCCAGTTAAGCAACTTCTTCTTAGAGGATAAGCGGCAATTCTAGCATGAGGTCATTAATAACAGGTCTGTGATGCCCTTAGATGTTCTGGGCATACAGCATCTTACCTGAAGGATCAACGAGTTTTCCCCCTCCGAGAGGAGCGGGTAACCCGTTCAAAGCCTTTCTTGATAGGGATTGGGGCTTGCAATTGTTTCCCATGAACGAGGAATTCCCAGTAAGTGCAAGTCATCAGCTTGCGCTGACTACGTCCCTGCCCTTTGTACACACCGCCCGTCGCTACTACCGATTGAATGATTTAGTGAGGCCTTCGGACTGGCGCTCTTAGATTGTCGGCCCCGTTGCCCGCGAGGGTTTTCTGGGGTCGTCGCCTCGAGCTGACGGAAAGATGTCCAAACTTGATCATTTAGAGGAAGTAAAAGTCGTAACAAGGTTTCCGTAGGTGAACCTGCGGAAGGATCATTAACAGAGAGAAAGAGAACGGGGCGCTCTTAAAACTACTACTACTCTCCTGATTTGGGCGGTCTCGGGCTCTGCTCTGGCAACTCCAGCAGCGAAAGAGGACAATCCCGGCCCACGCACCAAAAATAGGTACCACCACGCTGTAGGTGGACCACACTCGGGCGAGAGCGCGAAGACCGGAGGAGGAGGACGGACGGGGCTTTGGACGGCTGCCCGTCCGTTCCTTACTACCGGCGAATAAGCCTCTTGACCCAAAAAGAGTGAAATTCAAGTGTCAAAAAACAACAACAAGCCGTCCGGCCAAACCCAAACCACAAACTTGGGCTATGTCTATCAAACCCTTTCATTGAGACTCGACCTGTGATGGTTAGTCGCAAAAAGACCAAATGGCAAATACACAACTCTTAA
>NW_024717779.1:0-4465 GCF_018991925.1 Homarus americanus
GTCAGACACTAAACAAGCGTGACTACCATATGAGGTCACCCTAACCCCCTACACGCCCCCTGCCTACAACCTGGTCCAAGACTCGTCCCTCTTGACGTACAGTAAGTGGTGAATTAATAGCTCGACACACTGAGCTAATTATACCAGTCCTGTGACACAAGGGGGAGGAGGAGGAGGAGGAGGGGCGCGGATTGGTTTGTATTAGGTCGAACCATATGACGCATTGTGGCGAGTCTTATTACCGCTGGTGATTAGTTTGGGCGGCTCCTGTTGCACGAGTGGGGTGGGTGGGGTGGGGTGAGTAGATGAGTGGGTAGTAGGAGGGGGATTTTAAATGGGTGGTGTGAGGGGTGAGCAATTGATGAAGGGGTTTTGAGTGAGTGGGTGGGTGGGTAAGGGGCGAGGGTTTTTTTAGTGGGTAGACGGACTTTAGGTGAGTGAATGTACTCATATAAGTGAATTTGTAGGAGAGTAAATGGGTGGATGGAGTGTACTGTAGGAAGTGACTACAGCAGCCAGATACAGTACTCCCTACAGGTGATCTTCATAGTGAGGTCACCATTATTACAGCACTAGGACACACCACCAGGGAATGAATGTTCTCTCCTGGGAAATGATCAGAGCCAACAATATATAACAGATCCCATTAACAAGTGATCAGAGAGCGCCGTATCGGTTTACAGTGAGTCATGAGGCCAATAACAAACTGAGCCTCAATAAATTACTGTAAAAATGAGTACGAGTCACAGGGAAATGATTAATACCAAAAAAAACTTCCTGGGGAACTGATTAGGGCGCGGCTAGAGGGCCAATAATCGATGTTGGGTAGGCTGCAGTGCGGCCAGCCGTGCCTGGCACCCTCGTAGGACTGTGCCAACACGCTGCATGGCGGGGTACTGTACCAGTCACCTATTTATATACATGACCGCGTGTGCCTGACTGTATGCATGATGCTATGGGAACTTCGCCGCTTCCTGGGGAGTTGTTTCCGCTTGTCTGTGGCATTTCTTGGATAGTGCCACTCTGCATGCCGGGGCCAGTGTGCCAGCGGCCGTGGGCGCCTGTCTTGATACATATATGCATGGTCGTGTGTGCTTTGTTGCTGTCATGAAAATACAGAGTTTGCCTGGCAATCTCCTCTCACAGTGCCACCACGTCGGGGGTATAGTGCCAGCCAGCTATTCATACACACCGCCGCGGGTGCTTGAGTGCCTGTCTGGGTTAGTTCTCCCTTTCTAGCAAGATTAAAGGACAGAATTTCCCAAGACACTCCTAGTACAGGGCCATTAGGCTGCACCCCGGAGCTATAGTGGCAGCCAGCTTTTTATACTGGGGTGGGGGGCGTGGGTGTGTGCCTGGCGTCTGCATGCATGACTCTGCCTTGTGTTGATTGTGGTGCTTCCCGGGAGACTACACCAGTTAAAGAGGAGGGAAGGACGCCGCTGAGGCTAGTTCTTGTCGAGAAGAAGGATAGAGAGGGGGAGTAGGATGGAGTATAGGGATAGAGAGAGGGAGTAGGATGGAGTAGAGGGATAGAGAGAAGAAGTAGGATGGAGTAGAGAGATGAAGAGGGGGAGTAGGATGGAGTAGCGGATGGGAAGGCAAAAAGACGTATAAGTAAAGGAAATATGGAAAGGAATGAGAGAGGGAGAGTAGTAGTAGTAAGGGCAATAGGAGGAGAAGGAGGAGGCGGTGAAGAAGGTGGTGACGGAGGAGGTGAAGGAAGATAAGGATAAAGGCAACACCACTCTACCTCCAAGATAATTACCTCATCATACTCAAGGGTGTTTAACTTCCCATAATTAAAGGGTTAAGGAGGAGGGACTTTAGTGAATGGTATAGCCCCTAAGACCCTTTACCCACCCCCCTCCACCACCAGCTACAGTGAAACCTCTATTTAACGTACTATAGAGGAAATTCCACTATATCGAGGGTTCGTTAGATGTAAAATCCCCTCCCTACCATCTAACGAACTGTATAGAGATGACATTCCGCTATATGGAGGGTCAGATTAGAGAAGTCCGTTATTTGGAGGGTCCGATTAGAGAAGTCCGTTATTTGGAGGAGGGTCGGCGGTGGTGATGATTGAAATTGATGATGATTGAAGTGAGAGTAGATGGACGATGGAATGAGGAGAGTGAAATGGAAGATTAAATTAATGATGATTGACATAGGAATAAATTAGGTTAGATTAAGACAGACAGACAGATAGACAGACAGATGAATGGATGGATGGATAGATAGATAGATAGACAGACAGACAGACAGATAGACAGACAGACAGACAGACAGACAGACAGACAGACAGACAGACAGACAGATAGATAGATAGATAGATAGACAGACAGACAGACAGACAAATTGATAGATAGATAGACAGAGACAGACAGACAGATAGATAGATAGATAGAAGACCGAAATAGATTGAAATAGAACACCAAAATAGACAGATTAAGACAGATGAAATACCAAAGTAGACAGGCAAAGATAGATTCCGAAATAGATTTGGTTCTATCGTATCTATACTACATACATATCACACCTCTTAATAGCTCTACCAACAGACCTCCAACCACGATACATTCACCCGAAGGGGGGGATTTGTTTGCAATTCTCTCCATAAGGACCCCTAGTAATCTCGTTCTAGGGGATTAATTGAGAATACGACACACAGGTCCTAGGGAAAAGAAGGAGAGATATACCCTGATATATGGGATGCCAAAAAAAAGTTTCTAAAGACGATTAGGTGTAATGTTGTGATACAGGGGAGGTGTGGGTGGGTGGGGGTGGGGGGTGTGGGGGTGTGTGTGTGGGGAGAATTGAATAGCACAAAAGAATGGTTTCTTCTTGTTTAACTGTTTGTGTTTTATCTTTCTTTCTTTTCTGTTTCTCTCTCTTTTGTTAGTTTTGTTTCAGTGTTTTTTCTTCTGCGTTTTACTCTCTCTCTCTCTCTCTCTCTCTCTCTCTCTCTCTCTCTCTCTTCCTCCTCCCAGAGTGGCTGACGGCAACACAAGGCTTCAAATCGACAGTGACTTGAAATTCTACGTTTTAAAGAATATTTTTTTAGAGTATGAAAACATTACAGAAAAAACTGGATCACCTGAAGATTAGTCCCCCCTCTCTCACTTATTTCACCTGAAGATTAGCACCCACGAATTTCACCTGAAGATTCGCACCATTTTATTTCCTATGCACCGGCCGGCCATAGCAACACACCAGGTGGCCTAACAAGGTAATTATTCCACCCAACACTCGTCATTCTCGTCAATTAATCTACTTAATTAACCACTTAAAAAATTCCAATAGAGAAAATTAAATATTGACTGCCTCATTATTTTTTCTCCTTCTATTCACTTTAATACCAATTAGACACTTCAAACACATTTATCGTTACCTGTCCCTGAGGTAATCAAACGCTTTGTACCATTCACCAATTGATTGTTAACCAAACCTAACCTAACCTAACGCTACCCTAACTTAACCTTACCTAACCTACCCTAACCTAACCTAACTCTACCCTAACTTAACCTAACCTAACCCCACCAGGTAGCATTAGGGTGTTTAATTATCAGGCGAATTAAGTTGGGGTGTCTAATCTTCACGTGGTCTAGTAATTTCTGCTATTGTTGGCTACAGTACCACGAACAAACCAACATTGTAAATAATATCTGACATGAAAAGCATCAGTAAAAGTTATTAAAAGTATCACCCAGAAGATATCAAATTATTAACAAAAAATTATAGAAAGGGAATGACACGCCCCCCCTTACCCCTGCCTGCCTGACACTCAACGCAAAACACACACACACACACACACACACACACACACACACACACACACACACAAACACACACACACACACACACACACACACACACACACACACACACACACACACACACACACACACACACACACACACACACACCTGACCCGTCATCCAGCGCTTGAATTAGTCCAACTCAAAACAAATACTGTACTGCTCAACTAAAATAAAATACACATGGAGCCAAATTTTCCGTGATGGGAGAGAGAGAGAGAGAGAGAGAGAGAGAGAGGCTAGCCATGGTAGAGGCTGAGTAAAAATGGCAAACACCCGATTTATAGTCAGGCGTTCGTGAGATCAAGGGTAGTCAACGAACGCTGGTTTCAAGTCGGATATGTTGGGATAGCCAGTCACACTACTAAGACGTGAGGTGGCCAGAGCGTGAGTCAATGGAGGCCACCAGTGTGAGTCAATGAGTACCAAGTGCAGTCAATGAGTACCAGAGTGTGAGTCAATGGTACCAGAGTGTGGAGTCAATGAGTACCAGAGTGTGAGTCAATGAGTACCAGAGCGTGAGTCAATGGTACCAGTGTGAGTCAATGGTACCAGAGTGTGAGTCAATGGTGCCAGTGTGAGTCAATGGTACCAGACTGTGAGTCAATGGTACCAGTGTGACTCAATGGTACCAGAGTGTGAGT
>NW_024717780.1:0-13462 GCF_018991925.1 Homarus americanus
CCCTCCCACCCCCCAGCACCCCTCCTCTCCCATCCCCCAGCACACCTCCCTCCCTCCCTCGTCGTCTTATCTAGGCAGATAGTGTACAATTTTCGTCTTAAACAATGACAGTGGTCCGGGGAGTGATGACAACAATCATTTATAGACTTGTTTGTGAATTGATTCTAACTGGCGGTTGGGTGGAGACGGGTGTGGGATGTTGGCTAACAGGGGAATGTAATACAAGTACGGGGGTTCGATTCTGGAGTTTTGACTTCTGTTTAGGAGAAGGCCAGAAAGTCCAGCTAAATGATCGTGTGATAATGTTTTGTGACTGTCCGTCTGTCCGTCCGTCTGTTCGTCCTTCCGTCTGTTTGTCTCTGGTCTTAAGCTTGATGAAAGACTTTCCTAATACTAATACCCAACAATTTATTCTCGTATACCAACACACATTCATTATTACATATCATCATAATTCCTTCCTTAAGAGTCACTCCTCAACCTCCTCATTAAGTACACCTCACTTGTCATACTGGAAAAAAAAGTTACGTACGACCACTAACGACCCCCTTACTACTACTATATACACTGCTTACTAATTCCCTGCGTCTCTCTCCCCCTTCTCCTTCACCCTGCCCTCCTTCTCTCTCCCCCCTTACCGCCTCCCCTTCTCCCCCCCTCCGTGTTCTTCCTTTCCATTCCCTCCTACCCCTTGCTCTCTCTTCCCCACCTTTCCTTCCTCCTCCCCCTGCCCTCTTCCTCCCTCTTCTCTCCCCCTTCCCTCCTTACCTCTTAGACCTTCTCGCCTCCTCCTATCCACCTGCCTTAATATTCCTTCCCTCCTCCTCTAACCCTGCCCCCTTCATCCCTCCTTCCCTCCTCTTACTCCCTCTGCCTTCTTCCCCCCTCCTCTCCCCTCTTCCTCCCCTTCTTTTCTCTCCTCCCCCTCCTGCCCTTCCCCTACCATGTCCTCTTCCCCTGCCCAGCTGACCTCCCGAGCCACACAACAACGGGGGGTCTGACCATGTACGCTGTGCTTTCGTTCTGTCACCCAGAATACGAATGGCCATCTTACACGTCATCGCGAGTTGGTCCTCTTGTTTAATTTATCTTCCTTCCCGATTGTTCAAAATTCTACCGTCGGTTTTAAAAAGATTTCTCTTGTGATGTAAGCAAGTTGTAAAGGCTTATATGTGAACTACAACTACTACTACTACTACTACTTTTTCAATGTGGCGCCCAGCCTCCTCCAATAGGCACATCTTTGCTACCATTTTATTACCTTACTATTAAATATTCTAATACAAAAGTAGCGACTCTAGCTGAGTTACAGTAGTTAAGCCGCAGATCTATGCGTCATTCAGTGACTTTTGCCTCATAGTCAACATATGCGACCATTGTCGGCCTTGGGGCCGAAGATTTCGTTCCTCCGAGGTAAAGCAAAGCAGACCTAAGCAGAGAGGACAGTCGACATCTCAATCAGGTTGCAGCGTAACTTCTGGGCTGCTGCTTCTGTTCGGATAACACCTTAGCCAGCCTTGATGATGATGATGATGATGATGATGATTATGATGATGCATCTTTGCTTTATCTTCCTTTAGTTTATCCAGACACTTCTCTCTCTCATCTCTATTTTTTTAGACTGGTGTAATTACCAACTTTGTTATGCGCTTAATGACCTTAGTTGTTGAATCACAGTAGTAATCATTGATTCAATCGTATCTTCATCTTGAACCACACACCAACACAAGGATCCGAAACATGAAATCCGAAATATCCATCCAGGGATTCAAAGTATGGAGCCAGAAATCCGAAACACGAACCCAAACATCCGAAATAGGAACCAGGGACTCGAAGCGTCAACTCAGATATCCGAAGCATGAACCCGAAGATCCGAAACATTATTCATACGCAAATTGGTTTAAGTCGTATCAGGTGAGTCGTTGTCTCAGCCACGCTTGTAAACAAAAGCAATTAGCAGTCTGACAGGTGACAGGTGAAAGCACAGATCATCTGACGTCTATGTGAGGAACTGGTGCTGTCAGCGATGGTGCGGTCAGGCAGGGTCTCATGTTGTCAGTGATGGTGGTGGTGGCAGTGTGGTCAGCAGGGTCTCATGTTGTCAGTGATGGTGGTGGTGGCAGTGCGGTCAGGCAGGGTCTCATGTTGTCAGTGATGGTGGTGGTGGCAGTGTGGTCAGCAGGGTCTCATGTTGTCAGTGCGGTCAGCAGGGTCTCATGTTGTCAGTGATGATGGTGGTGGCAGTGTGGTCAGCAGGGTCTCATGTTGTCGAGTGATGATGGTGGTGGCGGTGTGGTCAGCAGGGTCTCATGTTATCCAGTGATGGTGGTGGTGGCAGTGTGGTAATCAGCAGGGTCTCATGTTGTCGAGTGATGGTGGTGGTGGCAGTGTCAGCAGGGTCTCATGTTGTCAGTGATGGTGGTGGCAGTGTCAGTCAGCAGAGATCATGTTGTCAGTGATGGTACGGGTGGTGGCAGTGTGGTCAGCAGGGGTCTCATGTTGTCAGTGATGTGGTGGTGGTGGCGAACAGTCAGGCAGGGGTCTCATGTTGTATTGATGGTGGTGGTGGCGAATGCAGTCAGCAGGATCTCATATTTGTCGAGTGATGGTGGTGGTGGCAGTGTCGTCAGCAGGGGTCTCCATGTTGTCAGTGATGGTGGGTGGTGGCAGTGTCGAATCAGCAGGGTCTCATGTTATCAGTGATGGTGGTGGTGGCAGGTATGGTCAACAGGGTCTCATATTTGTCAGTGAGGTTGGTGGTGGCAGTGTGGTTAGCAGGGTCTCATGTTGTCAGTGATGGTGGTGGTGGCAGTGTGGTCAGCAGGGTCTCATGTTGTCAGTGATGGTGGTGGTGGCAGTGTGGTCAGCAGGGTCTCATGTTGTCAGTGATGGTGGTGGTGGCAGTGTGGTCAGCAGGGTCTCATGTTGTCAGTGATGGTGGTGGTGGCAGTGTGGTCAGCAGGGTCTCATGTTATCAGTGATGGTGGTGGTGGCAGTGTGGTCAGCAGGGTCTCATGTTGTCAGTGATGGTGGTGGTGGCAGTGTGGTCAGCAGGGTCTCATGTTGTCAGTGATGGTGGTGGTGGCTGTGTCTTCTCTTTTTCTCCTCCTCCTCCTCCTCCTGATCCTCCTCCCTTTCCATTCACTCTTCCTATTCTTCCGCTTCCTCCTTTTCCTTTTCTTCCTTTTCGTCTCCTCTTCTCTTTTTCCTTTATCGCCTTTTCCTCCTTATCCTCTTTCCTCCTCCTTTTCGTTCTCCTCCTCCCTCCCTCCCTCTCCTCCTCCTCGTTCTTTTCCTCCACTTTCTTCTCTTATTTATCACCACCACCACCATCATCATCACCCTCCTCTTCTTCTTCTTCATCGTCTTGTTTGTCTTGCTTCATGTCATCATCCTACACATATTTGTTAATCACAAGCAAACTTCTTTTCAATGCTTCAAGATTTGGGCTTCTCCAACGTCCTTAAGATCATCACCCCGACACAGAGAGGCTGAGAGCTGGAGCCACCACTGTGTACGCTGGCACTAAGGCTGGTGGCTGGTCAAGGTCTTCATAAACGAGTCCTGTATGATTTATATCTGCTGTGCTGTCCACTCATTTTCTTGTGTATATAAAGAATTAAATATTGTCGAAAGATTTTTTTTATTTTTTTATAGGAAATATGCTGACGTAGAGACGATAGATTTTTAGTGATTATTACAAATACAATATGCATTAATAAGTTGTGTAGTACAATTACATATATAAAATAATATTGGATAATCTGTAACCATAAATCAATAATACAGAATACATTATATGAGACATTACTAAAATACGTAAGCTAAGATTTTTTTTAACAAGATCTATAATATTTATATTACTTAAGTACACATACAATATATCAATGACCGTCTTACATTTTTTTAAGGGATCCTGTAAAAAGTTTTGAATGTTTTTTTTTTTTTAAGTCTTCTGTAACCACACAAAACAAATGTCAAGATCATTGTCCATGTCAGTATGTGGGTCAAGGTCTGCCACATACACACACACACATGACAGCACACTTCAGGAGAGACAGAAGAAGGAGATTCACCAGTCACAAGAGCTCGCCTGCTGCTGTTGTTACGTTGTCTTTCTCTCCTTTAAAAACTGACTAAGCTCTTGAAGCACGTACACTGAAGTCAACTCACACAGTAGACAACAGCCATTAAACAGAGAGAGAGAGAGAGAGAGAGAGAGAGACCTCACTTACGTAACACACACTCAAACTCTCACCACTATATAATTATTTACAAATACACCTCAACAACAACACTAAATATAATAAACACACATCAAAAAATAATATAAAAGTTGGTGTATATGATGACACTGTTAGTCTTTATTGACAACCATTATTGGGTTATAAAAGTGAGAGTCAATTTGTCAGGTATGAGTGAGGAGGAAGGAGGGGGAGGGAGGAGGACGAGGGAGGAGGAGGAGGTAGAGGAGGAGTGGGGCTGAAGAGGAGGAGGGGGGAGGATGAGGTGGGGGAGGAGGGAAGCGAAAGACAGGGGAAGGGTGAAGGAGGAAGAGGTGGAGAGGAAGGAGGAGGGGGAGGAGAAGGAAGAAGAGGAGGTGGGGGAGGAGGAAGTGGGGAGGAGAAGGAGGTGGAGAGGGAGGAGGAGAAGTTAGAGGTGGAGGTGGGGGAGGAGGCGGGGAAGGAGGAGGAACACATCAGGAATAATTATATAAGTTTGTTAGTGATGAGTCGATGGTGTTATGGCACAAGAGATCGAAACCTGCCAATAGAGGTTCGAATCCCCAAAATGTCTAGATGTAAATATAGAAAATAATATAGATAAAACGAAGGAAATTTTGAGAAAAGTGAAAAAGTATAATTTACTTTTTGAAAGCTTATGCGAAATAATCTTGAGTATTATGGAGACATTCCCAGTATAACATGATAACATTCTCAAGTATAACGTGATAACATTCTCAAGTATAACGTGATAACATTCTCAAGTATAACGTGATAACATTCTCAAGTATAACATGATAACATTCTCAAGTATAACATGATAACATTCTCAAGTATAACGTGATAACATTCTCAAGTATAACATGATAACATTCTCAAGTATAACATGATAACATTCTCAAGTATAACATGATAAAATTCTCAAGTATAACATGAATACACTCACTAGTATAACATACATACCCCGGTGTTACGTTCCACCTCGTGAAATTATTATAACTGTGCTAAGAAATAGGACAATTACATTAAGATTACACTTCGTACCAACCATCACAACAACCCCTCAAGACTTTGTTATGAGACAGGTGCGACGAGATACCAATTATCGCATAAAACACGTAATTAAGGTGACCTGAACCGGTGAGCCGTCAGGGAGTCAGCTGGTGGTTTAAGGAGAATATTAATGTACATGTGTGTGTGTGTGTGTGTGTGTGTGTATGTGTGTGTGTGTCTGCTGGGGGACACTTCGTACCAGGGACATAGACACACAGGGAAACGAACACAAGATAGAGATAGGAGCAGATGGATTAAAATAGCCATTTCTTGATATAAGTTCTTACAGGACAGAGGTGTAACGTCTGTCTCATACTCGGTAACGATTTGGCGGGAGGTCAAATGGGGAACGTAACCCCACCTCCTGTGCTGCGGGAAAAACCAGAGTTTACAGCAGAGCTGCAACAACTTGAAGATGATATGCCCGGTGTTTCCCTTTTGTGTGCTGTGACTCGTTCTATGTCAATGACTAATGATCATAATGTAACTCCTGTTGTAGACGATTCACTTTCCTTAGGACTTTTTGCTAACCCAATTGCTTCCCAAGACATTTCTTCCGCAGTTAATGCTGTGACCGGGAGAGTTGCTTTAATAGCTGCGCAAGAGCAAGACGATTCATTAAGGCTCTTGTTTGATTCAGGCCATACCACGAGATATTTCAGTCAAGACGGTGTTTTGTGCCACCGCTGGCTCCCACCGACTATGTCAGAGGAAGACGCGGACTGGATGTCTGTCACTCAAATAGTGATCCCACACACTTGGACATGTAATTGGGTTGGAAACTTGCTCCTCCCACAGCAAGGTGTGACACTATTTCTTAGATGCTTGTTCTGTGAAACAAACGACAAGTCCGCAGATTTTTGGGTTGTGTGGGTTATTACCGGAGATATATTTAATTTTGCCGAGTTGGCACTACCCCTAACTGATTTGTTGAAGAAGGGTAAAATATATTTTTGTTGGACTTCAAGGTGTCAGGATTCTTTTCAAAACTTGGAAAATGTATTATGCTCATATCCTATTTTGAGAGCCCCTAATTTTTCTAAGCCTTTCAAGCTAGCCTGTGATGCTAGTGATGTGTTATCTAGAACCACAGAATGAACACTTATGTCATATCAAAATTTGTGCAAGCAAAATTTTATTTTATGGGGGGGAAGTGTTACGACCGTGTCGTATTTTTCTATTTTTTTTATGTAACATGCTTCCATGTTCCTTATTATTCCTGTAATGATGTGTTGTATTTACTATTATATAATCTAGTCACCTTAACCCTGTGCTGTTCAGGTTTTAACTGTTATTTGTTCAAACCCGTTTTGTATTGTAACCAGCATTCTTTGTTCTCTAACGACCATCTGCATCGTTAAACGACCCACCGGCGGGTCGCGTGGCGGGAACCGACCTTATATATAGGACCCACCAACTGACGGTGTTTAGTTCAGTCCTCTTGTCATACAGTTCACATCCTTTGAGTGACACACGTCACCTGTTACTTATACTTAATTTATTTGTGTTGTTCCTGTCGCCACCAATGTGGTATATCTATGTGAGTGCCTATTTATGTCTGTTTGTGTCCATCAGTATTTGCTTAGTTGTATTCAAGTAATTGTGTTGTCTCACGTTAGTTAATTTCAGTGTTAGTTTTTATATGTTTATGCAGTGTTAACGTAATCCAATGCTTTATTTTTATTCTTTTGATGTTTCGATGTTTAGTATCATTTGTCTTATAAGTTTCGATGGTGAATCAGTTTGTTGTGACAGCCTACGAGGCTCTTTATTGTGTTAATATTTAATTAATTATAAATTCTTAAAGGTTTACTTTATTAATTTTTATTCCCTTTTAATTTACTTCACTTTTTTTGTTTGGTTACGCCTAGAACCTGGATATTTAAGTAAATTAAGAGACGGCGTAACAACGGAAAAATATATATCGTCTCGCATTCCGGAAAAACACTAAGATTTATATTGAGACACTAGAGAAAAACGTACAAATATTTCACAAACGCACTAGTACAACAGCAAGAAGGTGAGAGTGGTGAGGACAGGACACACCACTATTAGTTTCTTCCTCTACCATTATCTGCAATTGATTCGTGACAGAAAATAACCAGTAATCAACAAACTAGGCCCCCTTACTAGTCAGCTCATGAATCGTTCGTTACGAGAGACAATGAAGATATATAATTATTTCTTCATCGCATCGTTAACTCCATAATAACACGAACTTTCAGTAACAGCAGACGAGGGCGAGCACCTCCTTCACTTCACTTACAAAACTTCCCAGTGATACAAATTGGAGCCTTTATTACCCATATTTTACACTAGAATAAAACATGTGCAGCATCCCACAGTAAGAAGGGGAGCTACCTACTGTACAGTGTCCACTTCACTGAGCACCAGACAGGAAATGTAGCAACTCGTCCACCGTGGAGGCGGAACAGCTGTGATTCACTAGGAAATTCACCCCCCATGAGTTGCCAAGACGGGGGAGGCTTATGGTGCATAATGTGCAGGTGACCTGTGTAAAGTCTCCAGCTAACTTAACGGCGGAGAGAAACCTCACATTCCGTAAGTGGTTTCTACTTGTCTTAACTTGGTAGTTAAGACAGGTAGAAACCACTCTTATAGAATATGTACTAATAAGAACACGAGTTATGATGGTGGTGGTGGTGTATGTGTGTGTGTTTAGTCATGAAAGGGCTATCAATTTCCTGGTGATAAAAAATACAGTTCATATTGTTTGTTTGCCTAATAAAATTATGACCTTACCTACAACACTTCACTTCACAAACTAAGTACAGATGTTAACATCCACTGTGTACACATGAACAGGTATACACTGTACATGGCTTCACCGTGTTCATCAATACTGTACTGATACTAACCGAAGAATTAGGGTTAGTTAACTGGGGCCGCCAACATGAAGCCCTTAATCAGCATGTGAAAAAACAAATATCCCCACCTCCCAGATATGAAACTAAGGTTTGGGGAATGTTAATCTGCAGTACTGTATTCTTTCTCAGAGACCACTGTCCTCTCTCTAGGAGAAATAAAGGCGGCAAATTTTATCGCGAACAAAACAGAATCAGAGACCGGCAAGTAAAACGTCAGGCACTGCTCACAAAATGTCCTGATGCATATATTGCTGTATTGCCTTATTATAAAACAACTTATTAATTAATTCAAATCAAAACAATAGGCATCGCAGATGTGTAAACTACTTCATTAAATTAAGTTTTGCTTCAATAATGTGGCAGCCATCTCCATGCTCTTCTCAGACCAGGTCCTGCAGTCCACCTCCACCACATCAAGGAGGAAGACGAGAATCGGGCGGCGACGGTCATGTGTGCCAACAACCACTATTTTTTTTGTATCATATACGCCACTTATCAGCTTATTAGCCGTTTGAGCGGTTTATCCAGTGTTAGTACAGGAGGAAATCGGGGACTAATGCTCCATATGGCTCAATACAATCATTGCTATCATGCGTACAAGTTGCATTTAATTCTGAAAGCAATTACAAGCGGACACAAGTGACAAATTTCCGGAGTTCATTGGACAGAGAAACACAAAATGCGCAGTGATAGTAATACAGGTTACTGTACTTTCTAAATGTGCCGTAGCTACAACTTGTGCATTTATACTCTTCAGAATTACCCTGACCTTGATGTGTGGGATTCTTGCTCATAGCCACATATACCCCTAGATAAACGGGGACACGTGGGTACAATGTAATAAATAGGATTTTGAGATTATTCGAAGAGTAACGGACTACCTACACAAAAAAAAAGTCAATTAATACGTGGCGACGGCGTCACGTGTTAATCACACGTGGGTGTTTTGACTTCATTGTCCACTCAACAATCGACCTTTAAAGTTATGAAAAACCCAAAACAATTTAACTGATTTTCTGAAGAGGCCAGTTTGAGTGTTTAAAATTGGCAAGTACACTTTTTCTTGGATTTATACGTGTTAAAAGTATCTCTGAGCCCAAAATATCTGTCATCTTTGTACCACTACGAACATTAAACATTGCTTGAGGGTCACATTTAAAGTTCACATCTGGCATTGTACTAATCTTTGGATCCTAAGATACACAATCAACACTTTCTTTATTCACTATTCAAACTGGCTCCGAAACAGTATCTCGCCACAACTTTTGATTTCCTGAACTGGCTCTTGGAACAACGGTTCTATCTCACTATGCCAACGCCCACAATTCTTGTCTAACACAAATATAAAAGCTAATGAGAAATATTTAATAAACTAAAAATGGGACTTGGTTGATATCTGAGCCTGACACCGCTGTTAATGGTAGACACTGAAGGCTTCGTTGCACCAAGTTCAAGCAAGGACTACAGGTATTGTTTCTTATGACCAGTGGTCTTGACATTGGTTTAAACTAAGGTTATATAATTATATTGCTTAACTTAAAAAGTGTCTTTAACATTAACACATGCGCACATATTGTTCAAATACATACACAAATAAGAGCACAGACAAGCACGCATGTTCACTTATGCATACACACTACATACACAATACGTGATCGCCCCCTCAATCACAATACCATGCACAGCATTCCACAGACTTCCACCTCCAAGTATACAGTGCAAAGACATACCTTTGGTTAGGTTAGGTGAATACACAGGTAGGTTAATTAAAACTACATAGAGACGATATCAGGTAAGTATACTATGACATCTATGTGTCTTATTTTATCTCGCACTCACCTGTACACACACACACACACACACAGAACACACATCCCGAGTTTACAGAAAGAAACGAACTAAAATTTACGTCATTTGGTCTAACTAAACTAAACTCCTTATACTATAAATTACACAATACCAAGAGGCTTTAATTATTTATATTTTTCTCTTTCTTATTCCTTATGTTTTTATTCACCCTTCTTCTTATTCATCAATATAAAACATTTTTCAGAATAAGGAGTTGTTGTTATGTACGATAAGTTGGGTAAACACTCGCCGGCAGCAACAGAGTTTGAGAAGGTCGGTGATACGTGCCAGGCGTATGATTAACCTCCTCCACACAATACAGTGATACAGTTTATAGAGTAATACAAAGATACAGTAATAGAATAAGTGTTACATAGAGTCATACAGTGAGATACTGGTGGTATAGGGATGGTTTTATAGAGTATTACAGTTATACAGCTTTGGAAGATTAGTTTTCAATGTTGTGTGTGAGAGAGAGAGAGAGAGAGAGAGAGAGAGAGAGAGAGTGTTTGTCAGTGTTTTAAAGAAGATATCAAATTGAATTCCCCCCAAAACAACAAACACCCCAACGATTCTCTCTGCCCTCTCCATCCCCCTCCCTCTCCCTCCCTCTCTCCCTCTCTCTCCCTCTCCTCCTCCTCCTCCTCCCCCCTCTCCCTCTCTCCCCTCACTCGCTTGGAGAAAAGTGATGTAATTTTTAGAGGAAGTAGCAGAAAAAAGGGGAAATTCTCTCACTGAAGGAGTCAAGCAAGTAAGGAAAAGTTGGAAGGGAGAGGGGAGGGAAGGGGAGTGGGGAGGGCAGGGAAGGAGAGGAGGGAAGGGGAGGGGAGAGCAGAGGGGGAGGGAAGGAGAGGGGGGAGGGGGAGGGAAGGAGAGGGGGAGTGAAGGAGAGGGGAGGGAGGGGAAAGAGAGGAAAGAAGAATAGAAGAAGGGAAGGAGGGCAGGAAGAAGGAAGGAAGGAAGAAAGAAACAAAGGAAGGAAGGAAGGAAGGAAGGAAGTATCATATCACGGTCTTAACGAAACTCCAATAATAATGTAACTAAACTGTAAAACACACACACACACACGTACGTATATATATGCATAATTATACAGGTGTCTCACTACCTGGCCGGATCTTAATTACCCTCGAGGGAGCGGTGAAACAAGTCCTAACCTTAGGATCTGTATAACTGGGAGAAAGGTCAGGTCAGGTCAGGTCAGGGAATTAAGGAAGACAAGACGATAAAGGTATGGGAAGACAAAAACACAAGAATAATAGATTAAGACAAAGTAGGAGGATAATAAATATAAAAAACAAAGAGGAATTGAGGGAGAATGGAGTGAAGTTCTTTTCTCATTGGCCGGTTAGGTAGAGTCTTTATATGTCTTCTTTATAACGTTATGTTACTAATTTAACCAATCAAATTTATCTGTTGTTAAGAATATCGCTTCTGATTGGTTAGTTACTTCTTAGGTTAGATTAGGTTTGGTTAGGTTACATTAGGTTAGGTTAGGTTAGGTTAATTTAGTTAATTAATAAGCTTATCTATCTAACATACAACTCATTTAGAATTTATCTTAATGTATAAATAAATGCAATAAAACACCTCCTTCTCTCTATTCAATTCTGAGGTAAATCTTTCATTCCGGTGCTTTGAGAATCTCCATCGTTGTGTCGTAGCTTGAGTGAGGCAGGTCTTCACATCACCAGTTTTAGGGGAAGTGGGTTTTTTTGTCTCCTCATGCAGTTCTTTTGTGAATGTGATTGTCGAGTTAGAAAATGTTCAGCGTTAATTTCACAGTCTGAGTCCAGTTGTAAATGGTTGAAGAATGGGTGTGTGTGTGTGTGTGTGAAGCTCTCTCTCTCTCTCTCTCTCTCTCTCTCTCTCTCTCTTTCTCTCTCTCTCTCTCTCTCTCTCTGTTTCTCCCTCTGCCTCTTTTTTTCCCTTACCCTATCTCTCTTCCCCTTATTCTTCTCTCCGTGCCTATAGCCTTTCTCTTCTTCTCTCTCTCTCTATGTGTCTCTCCTCTATCTCTCTCTCTCCTCTCCTTTTTCTCTTTATTTATTCCTCTTTCTTCCTTCTTTTTCTTTCCACCTCCTCTCTTTTCCTCCATCTGTCTCTCCCCACTCTCCCCTCCTCCTCTCTTCCTCCTCACCACTGCCTCTGCTATACACAAGAAGCCAGTGAGGAGTCGACCGCTGGACGTCTCTTGTCTGTTATTGATGTTTGCTCTTTAAATATAAGCGTACAATGTGTGTGTGTGTGCGACCCTGTATGTGTGTATGTGTGTGTATGTGCTTGGAGTGACCCTGTGTATGTATGTAAATGTATATATATCTGTGTCTGTGAATGTCAAATCACTTCCCTAACACAACCCAGACCTGACTGATAATGTATTTCCCGTGTGAGTCAGTTTTTATTAATTGTATACATTTTATCTAACAGTTGTGGCTTAACACTGAATCATTAAAGCTGTCGGCTGCTTTGTGTCCATCACCAGCTGACGTAGTGAGCGACTCGAATTAAATATTCCCTTTTTCCTGTTTAAATTTATATATATACATTGCTTAGTTAGAATAATTTCACGAAAGCGCTTGGGAACTTCGTGTTTTCTTCTTTCCATGTGGTTATCAGCATATACCTAGATCACGCGCACCTACAGTGATTTACTTGCATATATATATATATATATATATATATATATATATATATATATATATATATATATATATATATATATATATATATATATATATATATATATAGTTAGTTGAATTTATTAATACACAAATAAATTAGAGGAATTTATATATTACACAAATAAATTAGTTAGAGAAATTCTTATGTTTATATTTATAAGTACGGTGTATGGTGTACACTTAAAGTCTCTGAAAGTGAATAGGCCACTTGGCCATTCACCTGTCTGACGGAACCAATTAAACAACACCATGTCACCCCCTCACCTGCCTCAGCCAACCAATTACAAGTCCCTGACGAGAGAATGTGGGCGGAGCTTACACACTCCTGCCAATGGGAAAAAGTATCGTACTGCCTATCTTATCATATATGTTTACTTAAGGTTAGGTTAGGATAGGTTAGGTTAGGGTAATGCATACAACTATAAACATTGATTCTTCTTCAGGGGAATGTTTATACAAGGGGAAGAACAGCACAAATGTTTATACAGACAATATTTTCAACAATACCTCAATGAGTTTTATAACCACGATACTAAACTTACAATAACACTAAGTAATACAACAAATACAACAACAATACAACAACAATACAACAACAATACACCTTAATACTAAACTTACAATAACACTAAGTAATACAACAAATACAACAACAATACAACAACAATACACCTTAATACTAAACTTACAATAACACTAAGTAATACAACAAATACAACAACAATACAACAACAATACACCTTAATACTAAACTTACAATAACACT
>NW_024717781.1:0-22365 GCF_018991925.1 Homarus americanus
TTATACTCGAGCAGGGGGCTTTGTTATATTCGATCAGGGGACTTTGTTATACTCGATGAGGAGGCTTTGTTATACTTTATCAGGGGACTTTGCTATACTCGACCAGGGGACTTTGTTATACACGAACCGGGGACTTTGTTATACTCGACCAGGGGACTTTTTTATACTTGACCAGAGGACTTTGTTATATTCGATTAGGGAAATTTGTTATGCTCGATCAGGGGATTTTGTTATACTCGAGCAGGGGACTTTGTTTACTCGATTAGGGGACTTTTTTATACTCGACCAGAGGACTTTGTTATATTCGATTAGGGGACTTTGTTATACTCGAACCAGGGGACTTTTTTATACTTGACCAATGGAATTTGTTCTACTCAATGAGGGGCCTTTGTAATACTCGATCAGGGGACTTTGTTATACACGACCAGGAGACTTTGTTATATGCGATCAGGGGACTTTTTTATACTCGACCAGAGGACTTTGTTATACTCGATCAGGGGATATGTTATACTCGATCAGGGGACTTTGTTAGACACGATCAGGGGATATGTTATACTCGATCAGGGGACTTTGTTATACTTGATTAGGGGACTTTGTTATACTCGATTAGGGAACTTTGTTATACTTGATCAGAGGACTTTGTTATACTCGACCAGGGGCCTTTGTTATGCTCGATTAGAAAACTTTGTTATTCTCGACCAGGGGACTTTGTTATACTCCATCTGGGCCTTTGTTATACTCGATCAGGGGATATGTAATACTCGATCAGGGGACTTTGTTATACTCGGTAGAGGGGACTTTGTTATACTAGTATCAAAGGACTTTGTTATACTCGATGAGGGGACTTTGTCTTACTCGATCAGCGCCCTTTGTTATACTCGACCAGAGGACTTTGTTATAATCGATTAGGGGACTGTGTTATGCTCGATCTGGGCACTTTGTTATACTGGGGCAGGAGACGTTGTTATACTCGATCAGGGGATATGTTATACTCGATCAGGGGACTTTGTTATACTGGACCAGGTGACTTTGTTATACTCATCCAGGGGGCTTTGTTATACTCGATGAGAGGACTTTGTTATACTCGATCAGATGACTTTGTCGTACTCGTTCAGGGCCGTTTGCTATACTCGACCGGGGGACTTTGTTATTATCGATCAGTGGACTTTAGTATGCTCGATCTAGGGACTTTATTATACTGGGCAAGCGGACTTTTTTATATTCGATCAGGGGACTTTGTTACACTGGACCAGGGGACATTTTTATACTCGATTAGGGGACTTTGTTATACTCGATCAGGGGACTTTTGATACATTCGATTAGGGGACTGTGTTATACTCGATAATGGGACTTTGTTATACTGGACCAGGGGACTTTTTTATACTCGATCAGGGGACTTTGTCATATTCGACCAGAGGATTTTGTTATACTCGATCAGGGGATATGTTATACTCGAACAGAGGACTTTGCTATACTCGATCAGGGGACTTTGTTATACTTGATTAGGGGACTTTGTTATACTCGATCAGGGGACTTTGTTATACTTGATCAGAGGACTTTGTTATACTCGACAAGGGGCCTTTGTTATGCTCGATAAGGAAACTTTGTTATACTCGATCAGGGGATATGTTATACTCGACCTCGGGACTTTGTTATACTCGATTAGGCGGCTTTGTTATACTCGATCAGGGGACTTTCTTATAATCGATGAGGGGCCTTTGTTATACTCGATCAGGGGCCTTTGTTATACTAGACCAGGGGACTGTGTTATACTCGATTTGAGGTCTTTTTTGGACTCGATCAATGGACTTTGTTATACTCGAGCAGGGGGCTTTGTTATACTCGATCAGGGGACTTTGTTGTACTCGATCAGGAGGCTTTGTTATACTCAATGAGGTGACTATGCTATACTCGACCAGGGGACTTCGTTATACTCGAACAGGGGGCTTTGTTATACTCGATTAGGGGACATTGTTATACTCGATCAGTAGGCTTTGTTATACTCCATCAGGGGACTTTGCTATACTCGAAAAGGGGAATTTGTTATACTCGATTAGGGGACTTTGTTATACTCGACCAGGGAACTTTTTTATACTTGACCAATGGAGTTTGTTATACTCGATGAGTGGCCTTTGTTATACTCGACCAGGGGACTTTGCTATAGTCGACCAGGGGACTTTGTTATACTCGATTAAGGGACTTTGTTATACTCGACCAGGGACTTTGTTATACTCGATTAGGGGACTTTGTTATACTCGATTAGGGGACTTTGTTATAGTCGATGAGAAGGCTTTGCTATTCTCGACCAGGGGACTTTGCTATAGTCGACCAGGGGAGTGTGTTATACTCGATTAAGGGACTTTGTTATACTCGACCAGAGGACTTTGTTATACTCGTCTAGGCGGCTTTTTTATACTCGATCAGGGGACTTTGTTATACTCGATCATAGGACTTTGTCTTACTCGATCAGGGCCCTTTGCTATACTCGACCGGGGGACTTTTTTATAAACGATCAGGGGACTTTGGTATGCTCGATCTAAGGACTTTGTTATACTGGGCCAGGGAACTTTTTTATACTCGATCAGGGGTCTTTGTTACACTGGACCAGGGGACATTTTTATACTCGTTCAGGGGACTTTGTTATACTCGATCAGGGGACTTTTGTTACACTCGATCAGGGGACTTTGTTATACTCGACCAGGGGCCTTTGTTATACTCGATTAGGGAACTTTGTTATCCTCTATAAGGGAACTTTGTTAAACTCGATAAGGGGAATTTGTTATACTCGATAAGGGGACTTTGATAGACTCGAACAGGGGACTTTGTTATACTCGACCAGGGGACTTTGTTATACTCGATTAGGCGGCTTTGTTATACTCGGTCAGGGGACTTTCTTATACTCGATTAGAGGCCTTTTTTGGATTCGACCACGGGACTTTGTTATACTCGAGCATTGGGCTTTGTTATACTCGATCAGGGGACTTTGTTATACTCGTTGAGGAGGCTTTGTTATACTCGATCAGGGGACTTTGCTATACTCGACCAGGGGACATTGTTATACTCGATCAGGAGACTTTGTTATACTCGACCAGGGATCTTTTTAATACTTGACCAATGGAATTTGTTTTACTCGATGAGGGGCCTTTGTTATACTCGATGAGGGGACTTTGTTATACTCGACCAGGGGATTTTGTTATACTCGATCAGGGGACTTTTTTATACTTGACCAGAGGACTTTGTTATACTTGACCTGGGGACTTTTTTATACTTGATCAAGGGACTTTGTCTTACTCGACCAGAGGCCTTTGTTATACTCGATCGGGGGACTTTGTTATACTCGATGAGTGGACTTTACTGCATTTGACCAATGGACTTTGCTATACTCGATGAGGGGCCTTTGTTATACTCGATCAGGGGACTTTGTTATACTCGACCAGAGGACTTTGTTATACTCGATCAGGTGATATGTTATACTCGATCAGGGGACTTTGCTATACTCGATTAGAGGACTTTGTTATACTCGTCTAGGGGACTTTTTTATACTCGATCAGGGACTTTATTATACTCGATCAGGGGACTTTGTCTTACTCGATCAGGGCCCTTTCGATACTCGACCGGGGGACTTTGTTATAAACGATCAGGGGACTTTGGTATGCTCGATCAAGGGACTTTATTATACTGGGCCAGGGAACTTTTTTATACTCGATCAGGGGACTTTGTTACACTGGACCAGGGGACATTTTTATACTCGATTAGGGGACTTTGTTATACTCGATCAGGAGACTTTTGTTACACTCGATGAGGGGACTTTGTTATACTCGACCAGGGTCCTTTGTTATACTCGATTAGGGGACTTTGTTATACTTGATAAGGGAACTTTGTTAAACTCGATAAGGGGAATGTGTTATAATCGATAAGGGGACTTTGAAAGACTCGAACAGGGGACTTTGTTATACTCGACCAGGCGACTTTGTTATACTCGATTAGGTGGCTTTGTTATACTCGATCAGGGGACTTTCTTATACTCGATTAGAGGCCTTTTTTGGACTCGACCAGGGGACTTTGTTATACTCGAGCATTGGGCATTGTTATAATCGATCAGGGGACTTTGTTATAATCGATCAGGAGGCTTTGTTATACTCGATCAGGGGACTTTGCTATACTCGACCAGGGGACATTGTTATACTCGATCATGGTACTTTGTTATACTCGACCAGGGATCTTTTTTAAACTTGACCAATGGACTTTGTTATACTCGATGAGGGGCCTTTGTTATACTCGATGAGGGAATTTGTTATAATCGACCATGGGATTTTGTTATACTCGATCAGGGGACTTTTTTTTACTCGAACAGAGGACTTTGTTATGCTCAATCAGGAGATATGTTATACTCGATCAGGGGACTTTGTTATGCTCAACCAGGGGACTTTGTTATACTCTATCAGGGGAATTTGTCATACTCGACCAGAAGACTTTGTTATACTCGATCAGAGGATATGTTATACTCGATCAGGGGACTTTGTTATACTCGATCAGGGGACTTTGTTATACTCGATCAGAGGATATGTTATATTCGATCAGAGAACTTTGTTATATGCGATCAGGAGACTTTGTTATACTCGATAAGCGGCCTTTTTTATACTCGATGAGGGGGGTTTATTATACTCGACCACGGGGCTTTGCTATAGTCGACCAGGGGACTTTGTTATACTCGATTAGGGGACTTTGTTATACTCGATCAGGGGACTTTTTTATACTTGATCAGGGGACTTTGTCTTACTTGACCAGAGGCCTTTGTTATACTCGATCGGGGGACTTTGTTATACTCGATGAGTGGACTTTACTATATTTGACCAATGGACTTTGCTATACTCGATGAGGGGCCTTTGTTATACTCGATCAGGGGACTTTGTTATACTCGACCAGAGGACTTTGTTATACTCGATCAGGTGATATGTTATACTCGATTAGGGGACTTTGTTATACTCGACGAGGGGCCTTTTTTATACTCGATTAGAAAACTTTGTTAAACTAGACCAGGAGACTTTGTGATACTCGATCAGGGGACTTTGTTATACTCCACCAAGGACTTTGTTATATTCGATCAGGGGATATGTAATACTCGATCAGGGGACTTTGTTATATTCGATCAGGGGTCTTTGTTATACTCGTCCAGGGGGCTTTGTTATACTCGATCAGGGGACTTTTTTATTTTCGATCAGGGGACTTTGTCTTACTCGATCATGGCCCTTTGCTATACTCGACTAGGGGACTTTGTTATGCTCGATCTGGGACTTTGTTATACTCGATCAGTGGACTTTCCTATATTTGACCAATGGACTTTGCTATACTCGATGAGGGGCCTTTGTTATACTCGATCAGGGGACTTTGTTATACTCGATCAGGGGATATGTTATACTCGATCAGGGGACTTTGTTATACTCAACCAGATGACTTTGTTATACTCATTCAGGGGACTTTGTTATACTCGATTAGGGGCCTTTGTTATATTTTATGAGGGGGTTTTGTTATACTCGACAATGGGACTTTGTTATACTCGATCAGGGGACTTTGTTATACTCCATCAGGGGATATGTAATACTCGATCAGGGGACTTTGTTATATTCGATCAGGGGTCTTTGTTATACTCGTCCAGGGGGCTTTGTTATACTCGATCAGGGCCTTTTTTATACTCGACCAGGGGACTTTGTTTTACTCGATCATGGCCCTTTGCTATACTCGACCAGGGGACTTTGTTATGCTCGATCTGGGACTTTGTTATACTCGATCAGTGGACTTTCCTATATTTGACCAATGGACTTTGCTATACTCGATGAGGGGCCTTTGTTATACTCGATCAGGGGACTTTGTTATACTCGATCAGGGGATATGTTATACTCGATATGGGGACTTTGTTATACTCAACCAGAGGACTTTGTTATACTCATTCAGGGGACTTTGTTATACTCGATTAGGGGCCTTTGTTATATTTCATGAGGGGGTTTTGTTATACTCGACCAGGGGACTTTGTTATACTCGATCAGGGGATATGTTATACTCGATCAGGGGACTTTGTTATACTTGATTAGGGGACTTTGTTATACTCAATTAGGGGACTTTGTTATACTTGATCAGAGGACTTTGTTATACTCGACCAGGTGTCTTTGTTATGCTCGATTACAAAACATTGTTATTCTCGACCAGGGGACTTTGTTATACTCCACCAGGGCCTTTGTTATACTCGATCAGGGTATATGTTATACTCGACCAGGGGACTTTGTTATAATCGATTAGGGGACTTTGTTATGCTCGATCTGGGCACTTTGTTAAACTGGGCCAGGAGACGTTGTTATACTCCATCAGGGGATATGTTATACTCGATCAGGGGACTTTGTTATACTGGACCAGGGGACTTTGTTATACTCATCCAGGGGGCTTTGTTATACTCGATCAGAGGACGTTGTTATACTCGATCAGATGACTTTGTCTTACTCGATCAGGGCCGTTTGCTATACTCGACCGGGAGACTTTGTTATAATCGATCAGTGGACTTTGGTATGCTCGATCTAGAGACTTTATTATACTGGGCAAGCGGACTTTTTTATATTCGATCAGGGGACTTTGTTACACTGGACCAGGGGACATTTTTATACTCGATCAGGGGACTTTGTTATACTCGACCAGGGGCCTTTGTTATACTCGATTAGGGGACTTTGTTATACTCGATAATGGGACTTTGTTAAACTGGACCAGGGGACTTTTTTATACTCGATCAGGGGACATTGTCATATTCGACCAGAGGATTTTGTTATACTCGATCAGGGGATATGTTATACTCGAACAGAGGACTTTGCTATACTCGATCAGGGGATTTTGTTATACTTGATTAGGGGACTTTGTTATACTCGACAAGGGGCCTTTGTTATGCTCGATTAGAAAACTTTGTTATACTCGACCAGGGGACTTTGTTATACTCCACCAGGGACTTTGTTATACTCGATCAGGGGATATGTTATACTCGACCACGGGACTTTGTTATACTCGATACGGCGGCTTTGTTATACTCGATCAGGGGACTTTCTTATACTCGATGAGGGGCCTTTGTTATACTCGATCAGGGGCCTTTGTTATACTAGATCAGGAAACTTTGTTATACTCGATTTGACGCCTTTTTTCGACTCGATCAGGAGACTTTGTTATACTCGAGCAGGGGGCTTTGTTATACTCGACCAGGGGACTTTTTTATACTCGATCAGGGGACTTTGTTATACTCGATCAGGAGGCTTTGTTATACTCGATGAGGGGACTTTGCTATACTCGACCAGGGGACTTCGTTATACTCGAAAAGGGGACTTTGTTATACTCGAATAGGGGACTTTGTTATACTCGACCAGGGAACATTTTTATACTTGACCAATGGAGTTTGTTATACTCGATGAGGGACCTTTGTTATACTCGACCAGGGGACTTTGCTATAGTCGACCAGGGGACTTTGTTATACTCGATTAAGGGACTTTGTTATACTCGACCAGGGACTTTGTTATACTCGATTAGGGGACTTTGTTATACTCGATTAGGGGACTTTGTTATACTCGATGAGGAGGCTTTGTTATACTCGACCAGGGGACTTTGCTATTATCGACCAGGGGACTTTGTTATACTCGATTAAGGGACTTTGTTATACTCGACCAGGGTCTTTGTTATACTCGATTAGGGGACTTTTTTATACTTGATTAGGGGACTTTGTTATACTCGATGAGGAGGCATTGTTATACTCGACCAGGGGACTTTGCTATAGTCGACCAGGGGTCTTTGTTATACTCGATTAGGGGACTTTGTTATACTCGACCAGACGACTTTGTTATACTCGTCTAGGGGGCTTTTTTATACTCGATCATGGGACTTTGTTATACTCGATCAGGGGACTTTGTCTTACTCGATCAGGGCCCTTTGCTCTACTCGACCGGGGGACTTTGTTATAAACGATCAGGGGACTTTGGTATGCTCGATCTAGGGACTTTATTATACTGGGCCAGGGAACTTTTTTATACTCGATCAGGGGACTTTGTTACACTGGACCAGGGGACATTTTTATACTCGATCAGGGGACTTTGTTATACTCGATCAGGGGACTTTTGTTACACTCGATGAGGGGACTTTGTTATACTCGACCAGGGTCCTTTGTTATACTCGATTAGGGGACTTTGTTATACTCGATAAGGAACTTTGCTAAACTCGATAAGGGGATTTTGTTATACTCCATAAGGGGACTTTGATAGACTCGAACAGGGGACTTTGTTATACTCGATCAGGGGACTTTCTTATACTCGATCAGGAGGCTTTGTTATACTCGATGAGGGGACTTTGCTATACTCGACCAGGGGACTTCGTTATACTCGAAAAGGGGACTTTGTTATACTCGAATAGGGGACTTTGTTATACTCGACCAGGGAACATTTTTATACTTGACCAATGGAGTTTGTTATACTCGATGAGGGACCTTTGTTATACTCGACCAGGGGACTTTGCTATAGTCGACCAGGGGACTTTGTTATACTCGATTAAGGGACTTTGTTATACTCGACCAGGGACTTTGTTATAATCGATTAGGGGACTTTGTTATACTCGATTAGGGGACTTTGTTATACTCGATGAGGAGGCTTTGTTATACTCGACCAGGGGACTTTGCTATAGTCGACCAGGGGACTTTGTTATACTCGATTAAGGGACTTTGTTATACTCGACCAGGGTCTTTGTTATACTCGATTAGGGGACTTTGTTATACTTGATTAGGGAACTTTGTTATACTCGATGAGGAGGCATTGTTATACTCGACCAGGGGACTTTGCTATAGTCGACCAGGGGTCTTTGTTATACTCGATTAGGGGACTTTGTTATACTCGACCAGACGACTATGTTATACTCGTCTAGGGGGCTTTTTTATACTCGATCATGGGACTTTGTTATACTCGATCAGGGGACTTTGTCTTACTCGATCAGGGCCCTTTGCTCTACTCGACCGGGGGACTTTGTTATAAACGATCAGGGGACTTTGGTATGCTCGATCTAGGGACTTTATTATACTGGGCCAGGGAACTTTTTTATACTCGATCAGGGGACTTTGTTACACTGGACCAGGGGACATTTTTATACTCGATCAGGGGATTTTGTTATACTCGATCAGGGGACTTTTGTTACACTCGATGAGGGGACATTGTTATACTCGACCAGGGTCCTTTGTTATACTCGATTAGGGGACTTTGTTATACTCGATAAGGGAACTTTGTTAAACTCGATAAGGGGAATTTGTTATACTCCATAAGGGGACTTTGATAGACTCGAACAGGGGACTTTGTTATACTCGACCAGGGGACTTTGTTATACTCGATTAGGGGACTTTGTTAGACTCGAACAGGGGACTTTGTTATACTCGACCAGGGGACTTTGTTATACTCGATTAGGTGGCTTTGTTATACTCGATCAGGGGACTTTCTTATACTCGATTAGAGGCCTTTTTTGGACTCGACAAGGGGACTTTGTTATATTCGAGCATTGGGCTTTGTTATACTCGATCATGGGACTTTGTTATACTCGATCAGGAGGCTTTGTTATACTCGATCAGGGGACTTTGCTATACTCGACCAGGGGACATTGTTATACTCGATTAGGGGACTTTGTTATACTCGACCAGGGATCTTTTTTATACTTGATCAATGGACTTTGTTATACTCGATGAGGGGCCTTTGTTATACTCGATGAGGGGGCTTTGTTATAATCGACCATGGGATTTTGTTATCTCGATCAGGGGACTTTTTTATACTCGACCAGAGGACTTTGTTATACTCAATCAGGAGATATGATATACTCGATCAGGGGACTTTGTTATACTCAACCAGGGGACTTTGTTATACTCTATCAGGGGACTTTGTCATACTCGACCAGAGGACTTTGCTATACTCGATTAGGGAACTTTGGTATGCTCAATCTAGGGACTTTGTTATACTGGGCCAGTGAACTTTTTTATACTCGATCAGGGGACTTTGTTACACTTGACCAGGGGACATTTTTATACTCGATCAGGAGACTTTGTTATTCTTGATCAGGGGACTTTTGTTACATTCGATCAGGGGTCTTTCTTATACTCAACCAGGGACTTTCTTATATTTGATCAGGGGATATGTAATACTTGATCAGGGGACTTTGTTATACACGATCAGGGGTCTTTGTTATACTCGTCGAGGGGGCTTTGTTATACTCGATCAGGGGACTTTGTTATACTCGATCAGGGGACTTTGTCTCATTCTTGGCAGGGCCTTTGTTATACTCGACCTGGGGACTTTGTTATAATCGATCAGGGGACTTTGTTACGCTCGATCTGGGGACTTTGTTATACTGGGCCAGGCGACTTTGTAATTCTCGATCAGGGGATATGTTATACTCGATCAGGGGACTTTGTTATACTGGACCAGTGGACTTTATTATACTCGATCATAGGACTTTGTTAAACTCGATCAGGGAACTTTGTTATACTCGTCCAGGGGGCTTTGTTATACTCGATCAGGGGACTTTGTTATACTCAACCAGATGACTTTGTTATACTCATTCAGGGGACTTTGTTATACTCGATTAGGGGCCTTTGTTATATTTTATGAGGGGGTTTTGTTATACTCGACCAGGGGACTTTGTTATACTCGATCAGGGGACTTTGTTATACTCCATCAGGGGATATGTAATACTCGATCAGGGGACTTTGTTATATTCGATCAGGGGTCTTTGTTATACTCGTCCAGGGGGCTTTGTTATACTCGATCAGGGGACTTTTTTATATTCGATCAGGGGACTTTGTCTTACTCGATCAGGGCCTTTTTTATACTCGACCAGGGGACTTTGTTTTACTCGATCATGGCCCTTTGCTATACTCGACCAGGGGACTTTGTTATGCTCGATCTGGGACTTTGTTATACTCGATCAGTGGACTTTCCTATATTTGACCAATGGACTTTGCTATACTCGATGAGGGGCCTTTGTTATACTCGATCAGGGGACTTTGTTAAACTCGATCAGGGGATATGTTATACTCGATCATGGGACTTTATTATACTCAACCAGAGGACTTTGTTATACTCATTCAGGGGACTTTGTTATACTCAATTCGGGGCCTTTGTTATATTTCATGAGGGGGTTTTGTTATACTCGACCAGGGGACTTTGTTATACTCGATCAGGGGACTTTGTTATACTCGATCAGGGGATATGTTATACTCGAACAGGGGACTTTGTTATACTTGATTAGGGGACTTTGTTATACTCAATTAGGGGACTTTTTATACTTGATCAGAGGACTTTGTTATACTCGACCAGGTGCCTTTGTTATGCTCGATTATAAAACTTTGTTATTCTCGACCAGAGGACTTTGTTATACTCCACCAGGGCCTTTGTTATACTCAATCAGGGTATATGTTATACTCGACCAGGGGACTTTGTTACAATCGATTTGGGGACTTTGTTATGCTCGATCTGGGCACTTTGTTAAACTGGGCCAGGAGACGTTGTTATACTCGATCAGGGGATATGTTATACTCGATCAGGGGACTTTGTTATACTGGACCAGGGGACTTTGTTATACTCATCCAGGGGGCTTTGTTATACTCGATCAGAGGACTTTGTTATACTCGATCAGATGACTTTGTCTTCCTCGATCAGGGCCGTTTGCTATACTCGACCGGGAGACTTTGTTATAATCGATCAGTGGACTTTGGTATGCTCGATCTAGAGACTTTATTATACTGGGCAAGCGGACTTTTTTATATTTGATCAGGGGACTTTGTTACACTGGACCAGGGGACATTTTTATACTCGATCAGGGGACTTTGTTATACTCGACCAGGGGCCTTTGTTTTACTCGATTAGGGGACTTTGTTATACTCGATAATGGGACTTTGTTAAACTGGACCAGGGGACTTTTTTATACTCGATCAGGGGACATTGTCATATTCGACCAGAGGATTTTGTTATACTCGATCAGGGGATATGTTATACTCGAACAGAGGACTTTGCTATACTCGATCAGGGGATTTTGTTATACTTGATTAGGGGACTTTGTTATACTCGACAAGGGGCCTTTGTTATGCTCGATTAGAAAACTTTGTTATACTCGACCAGGGGACTTTGTTATACTCCACCAGGGACTTTGTTATACTCGATCAGGGGATATGTTATACTCGACCACGGGACTTTGTTATACTCGATCAGATGACTTTGTCTTCCTCGATCAGGGCCGTTTGCTATACTCGACCGGGAGACTTTGTTATAATCGATCAGTGGACTTTGGTATGCTCGATCTAGAGACTTTATTATACTGGGCAAGCGGACTTTTTTATATTTGATCAGGGGACTTTGTTACACTGGACCAGGGGACATTTTTATACTCGATCAGGGGACTTTGTTATACTCGACCAGGGGCCTTTGTTTTACTCGATTAGGGGACTTTGTTATACTCTATAATGGGACCTTGTTAAACTGGACCAGGGGACTTTTTTATACTCGATCAGGGGACATTGTCATATTCGACCAGAGGATTTTGTTATACTCGATCAGGGATATGTTATACTTCCGAACAGAGGACTTGCTATACTCGATCAGGGGATTTTGTTATACTTGGATTAGGGGACTTTTGTTATACTCGACAAGGGGCCTTTTGTTATGCTCTCGGATTAGAAAAACTTTGTTATATTCGACCAGGGATTCTTGTTATACTCCACCAGGGACTTTTGTTATACCTGATCAGGGATATGCTATACTCGACCACGGGACTTTGTTATACTCGATACGGCGGCTTTGTTATACTCGATCAGGGGACTTTCTTATACTCGATGAGGGGCCTTTGTTATACTCGATCAGGGGCCTTTGTTATACTAGATTAGGAAACTTTGTTATACTCGATTTGACGCTTTTTTTGGACTCGATCAGGAGACTTTGTTATACTCGAGCAGGGCGCTTTGTTATACTCGACCAGGGGACTTTTTTATACTCGATCAGGGGACTTTGTTATACTCGATCAGGAGGCTTTGTTATACTCGATGAGGGGACTTTGCTATACTCGACCAGGGGACTTCGTTATACTCGAAAAGGGGACTTTGTTATACTCGATTAGGGGACTTTGTTATACTCGACCAGGGACTTTGTTATACTCGATTAGGGGACTTTGTTATACTCGATTAGGGGAGTTTGTTGTACTCGATGAGGAGGCTTTGTTATACTCGACCAGGGGACTTTGCTATAGTCGACCAGGGAACTTTGTTATACTCGATTAGGGGACTTTGTTATACTCGTCTAGGGGCTTTTTTATACTCGATCAGGGGACATTGACTTACTCGATCAGGGCCCTTTGCTATACTCGAACGGGGGACTTTGTTATAAACGATCAGGGGACTTTGGTATGCTCGATCTAGGGACTTTGTTATACTGGGCCAGGGAACTTTTTTATACTCGATAAGGGACTTTGTTACACTGGACCAGGGGACATTTTTATACTCGATCAGGGGACTTTGTTATACCCGATCAAGGGACTTTTGTTACACTCGATCAGGGGACTTTGTTATACTCGACCAGGGGCCTTTGTTATACTCGATTAGGGGACTTTGTTATACTCGATAAGGGAACTTTGTTAAACTCGATAAGGGGAATTTGTTATACTCCATAAGGGGACTTTGATAGACTCGAACAGGGGACTTTGTTATACTCGACCAGGGGACTTTGTTATACTCGATTAGGGGACTTTGTTAGACTCGAACAGGGGACTTTGTTATACTCGACCAGGGGACTTTGTTATACTCGATTAGGTGGCTTTGTTATACTCGATCAGGGGACTTTCTTATACTCGATTAGAGGCCTTTTTTGGACTCGACCAGGGGACTTTGTTATATTCGAGCATTGGGCTTTGTTATACTCGATCATGGGACTTTGTTATACTCGATCAGGAGGCTTTGTTATACTCGATCAGGGGACTTTGCTATACTCGACAAGGGGACATTGTTATACTCGATTAGGGGACTTTGTTATACTCGACCAGGGATCTTTTTTATACTTGACCAATGGACTTTGTTATACTCGATGAGGGGCCTTTGTTATACTCGATGAGGGGGCTTTGTTATAATCGAATATGGGATTTTGTTATACTCGATCAGGGGACTTTTTTATACTCGACCAGAGGACTTTGTTATACTCAATCAGGAGATATGATATACTCGATCAGGGGACTTTGTTATACTCAACCAGGGGACTTTTTTATACTCTATCAGGGGACTTTGTCATACTCGACCAGAGGACTTTGCTATACTCGATCAGGGAACTTTGGTATGCTCGATCTAGGGACTTTGTTATACTGGGCCTGGGAACTTTTTTATACTCGATCAGGGGACTTTGTTACACTTGACCAGGGGACATTTTTATACTCGATCAGGGGACTTTGTTATTCTTGATCAGGGGACTTTTGTTACACTCGATCAGGGGTCTTTCTTATACTCAACCAGGGACTTTCTTATATTTGATCAGGGGATATGTAATACTTGATCAGGGGACTTTGTTATACACGATCAGGGGTCTTTGTTATACTCGTCCAGGGGGCTTTGTTATACTCGATCAGGGGACTTTGTTATACTCGATCAGGGGACTTTGTCTCATTCTTGGCAGGGCCTTTGTTATACTCGACCTGGGGACTTTGTTATAATCGATTAGGGGACTTTGTTACGCTCGATCTGGGGACTTTGTTATACTGGGCCAGGCGACTTTGTAATTCTCGATCAGGGGATATGTTATACTCGATAAGGGGACTTTGTTATACTGGACCAGTGGACTTTATTATACTCGATCATAGGACTTTGTTAAACTCGATCAGGGAACTTTGTTATACTCGTCCAGGGGGCTTTGTTATACTCGATTTGGGGACTTTGTTATACTCGATCAGAGGACTTTGTCTTACTCGATTAGGGCCCTTTGCTATTCTCGACCAGGGGACTTTGTTATAATCGATCAGGGGACATTGTTATGCTCGATCTGGGACTTTGTTATACTCGATCAGTGGACTTTCCTATATTTAACCAATGGACTTTGCTAAACTCGATGAGGGGCCTTGGTTATACTCGATCAGGGGACTTTGTTATACTCGACCAGGGGACTTTGTTATACTCGATCAGTGGACTTTGTCATACTCGGCCAGAGGACTTTGTTTTACTCGATCAGAGGATATGTTATACTCGATCAAAGGACTTTTGGTTAAACCTGATCAGGGGACTTTGTTATACTCTGGATTAGGGGACTTCGGCAGGTCTGGATCAGGGACTCTTGTTACATTGAACCAGGGACATTTTTTGCCTCGATTAGGGGACTTTGTTATTCCTTGACTAGGAATTTTTGGCAAGAATTTTTGATCGCGGAATTTTGTTATACTCGACCAGGGACTTTGTTATACTCGACCAGGGGACTTTACATACTCGGATCAGGGACTTTGTCACTCTCAACAGAGGACTTTGTTATACTCGATCAGAGGATATGTTATACTCGATCAGGCGACTTTGTTAAACTCGATCAGGGGACTTTGTTATACTTGATTAGGGGACTTTGTTATACGCGATCAGGGGACTTTGTTACACTGAACCAGGGGACATTTTTATGCTCGATTAGGGGACTTTGTTATTCTCGATCAGGGGACTTTTGTTACACTCGATCATGGAACTTTGTTATACTCGACCAGGGGCCTTTGTTATACTCGATTAGGGGACTTTGTTATACTCGATAAGGGACCTTGTTATACCGATAAGGGAATTTGTTATACCTCGATATAAATTTTGTTAGACCCGAACAGGGGACTTTGTTAATGATCAGGGACTTTGTTATACTCGGGGATCAGGAGGCTTTGTTATACTCGATGAGGGGACTTTGCTATACTCGACCAGGGGACTTCGTTATACTCGAACAGGGGGCTTTGTTATACTCGATTAGGGGACTTTGTTATACTCGATCAGGAGGCTTTGTCATACTCCATCAGGGGACTTTGCTATACTCGAAAAGGGGGCTTTGTTATACTCGATTAGGGGACTTTGTTATACTCGACCTGGGAACTTTTTTATACTTGACCAATGGAGTTTGTTATACTCGATGAGGGGCTTTTGTTATACTCGACCAGGGGACTTTGCTATAGTCAACCAGGGGACTTTGTTATACTCGATTAAGGGACTTTGTTATACTCGACCAGGATCTTTGTTATACTCGATTAGGGGACTTTGTTATACTCGATTAGGGGACTTTGTTATACTCGATGAGGAGGCTTTGTTATACTCGACCAGCGGACTTTGCTATAGTCGACCAGGGGACTTTGTTATACTCGATTAGGGGACTTTGTTATACTCGACCAGACGACTTTGTTATACTCGTCTAGGGGGCTTTTTTATACTCGATCATGGGACTTTGTTATACTCGATCAGGGGACTTTGTCTTTCTCGATCAGGGCCCTTTGCTATACTCGACCGGGGGACTTTGTTATAAACGATCAGGGGACTTTGGTATGCTCGATCTAGGGACTTTATTATACTGGGCCAGGGAACTTTTTTATACTCGATCAGGGCACTTTGTTACACTGGACCAGGGGACATTTTTATACTCGATCAGGGGACTTTGTTATACTCGATCAGGGGACTTTTGTTACACTCGACTAGGGAACTTGTTATACTCGACCAGGGGCCTTTGTTATACTCTATTAGGGGACTTTGTTTTACTCGATTAGGGGACTATGTTATACTTGATCAGAGGACTTTGTTATACTCGATGAGGGGCCTTTGTTATACTCGATGAGGGGAATTTGCAATACTCGACCAGGGGACTTTGTTATACTCCACCAGGGACTTCTTTATACTCGATCAGGGGATATGTTTTACTCGATCAGGGGACTTTGTTATACTCGGTTCAGGGGACTTTGTTATACTCGTCCAGGGGGCTTTGTTATACTAGGAACAGGGGACTTTGTTATGCTCGATCAGGGACTTTGTCTTACTCGATCGGGCCCCTTTGTTATACTCGACCAGGGGACTTTGTTATAATCGATTAGGAGACTTTGTTATGCTCGATCTGGGGACTTTGTTAAACTGGTCCAGGAGACGTTGTTATACTCTATCAGGGGATATGTTATACTTGATCAGGGGACTTTGATATACTGGACCAGGGGACTTTGTTATACTCGATTAGGGGACTTTGTTTTACTCGATGAGGGAACTTTGTTATACTCGTCTAGGGGGCTTTGTTATACTCGATCAGGGGACTTTGCTATACTCGATCAGTGAACTTTGGTATGCTCGATCTAGGGACTTTGTTATACTGGGCCAGGGAACTTTTTTATACTCGATCAGGGGACTTTGTTACACTGGACCAGGGGACATTTTTATACTCGATCAGGGGACTTTGTTATTCTTGATCAGGGGACTTTTGTTACACTCGATCAGGGGACTTTCCTATATTTGACCAATGGACTTTGCTAAACTCGATGAGGGGCCTTGGTTATACTCGATCAGGGGACTTTGTTATACACGATCAGGGGTCTTTGTTATACTCGTCCAGGGGGCTTTGTTATACTCGATTTGGGGACTTTGTTATACTCGATCAGGGGACTTTGTCTCATTCTTGGCAGGGCCTTTGTTATACTCGACCTGGGGACTTTGTTATAATCGATCAGGGGACTTTGTTACGCTCGATCTGGGGTTTTTGTTATACTGGGCCAGGCGACTTTGTAATTCTCGATCAGGGGATATGTTATACTCGATCAGGGGACTTTGTTATACTGGACCAGGGGACTTTATTATACTCGATCATAGGACTCTGTTATACTCGATCAGGGAACTTTGTTATACTCGTCCAGGGGGCTTTGTTATACTCGATTAGGGGACTTTGTTATACTCGATCAGGGGACTTTGTCTTACTCGATCAGGGCCCTTGCTATTCTCGACCAGGGGACTTTTATAATCGATCAGGGACATTGTTATGCCCGATCTGGGACTTCGTTATACTCGATTAGTGATCTTCTCCTATATTTAAATCAATGGACTTTACAAACCTCGATGAGGGCCCGGTTATACTCGGATCAGGGGACTTGTTATACTGACCCTCAGGGACTTTGTTATACTCGATCAGTGGACTTTGTCATACTCGGCCAGAGGACTTTGTTATACTCGATCAGAGGATATGTTATACTCGATCAGGCGACTTTGTTAAACTCGATCAGGGGACTTTGTTATACTTGATTAGGGGACTTTGTTATACTCGATCAGGGGACTTTGTTACACTGAACCAGGGGACATTTTTATGCTCGATTAGGGGACTTTGTTATTCTCGATCAGGGGCTTTTGTTACACTAGATCAGGGAACTTTGTTATACTCGACCAGGGGCCTTTGTTATACTCGATTAGGGGACTTTGTTATACTCGATAAGGGGACTTTGTTATACTCGATAAGGGGAATTTGTTATATTCGATAAGGGGACTTTGTTAGACTCGAACAGGGGACTTTGTTATACTCGATCAGGGGACTTTGTTATACTCGATCAGGAGGCTTTGTTATACTCGATGATGGGACTTTGATATACTCGACCAGGGGACTTCGTTATACTCGAACAGGGGGCTTTGTTATACTCGATTAGGGGACTTTGTTATACTCGATCAGGAGGCTTTGTCATACTCCATCAGGGGACTTTGCTATACTCGAAAAGGGTACTTTGTTATACTCGATTAGGGGACTTTGTTATACTCGACCAGGGAACTTTTTTATACTTGACCAATGGAGTTTGTTATTCTCGATGAGGGGCCTTTGTTATACTCGACCAGGGGACTTTGCTATAGTCGATCAGGGGACTTTGTTATACTCGATTAAGGGACTTTGTTATACTCGACCAGGGTCTTTGTTATACTCGATTAGGGGACTTTGTTATACTTGATTCGGGGACTTTGTTATACCTTGACCTCAGGGACTTTTGCTATAGTCGACCAGGGTCTTTGTTATACCTGATTAGGGACTTTTGTTATACTGATCAGACGACCTTTGTTTTACCTGTCCGGGGGCTTTTTATACCGATCATGGGACTTTGGTTATACCTCGATCAGGGACTTTTATTCACTTTGACTGGCCCTTGCTCCACTTCCGACCGGGGACTTTGTTATACTCGATCAGGGGACTTTTTTATACTCGACCAGAGGACTTTGTTATACACAATTAGGGAATATGTTATACTTGATCAAGGGACTTTGTTATACTCAACTAGGGGACTTTGTTATACTCGATCAGGGGACTTTGTTATACTCTAAAGGGGACTTTGTTATACTCGATCAGGGGACGTTGTTATACTCGATTAGTGGCCTTTGTTATACTCGATGAGGGGGCTTTGTTATACTCGACCAGGGGACTTGCTATAATCGACCAGGGGACTTTTTTATACTCGATCAGGGGACTTTGTTACACTGGACCAGGGGACATTTTTATACTTGATTAGGGGACTTTGTTTTACACGATCAGGGGAGTTTTGTTATACTTGATCAGGGGACTTTTGTTATACTCGATCAAGGGACTTTGTTATACTCGACCAGGGGCCTTTGTCATATTCGACCAGAGGACTTTGTTATACTCGATCAGAGGATATGTTATACTCGATCAGGGGGCTTTATTATACATGATCAGGGGACTTTGTCATACTCGATCTGTGGACTTTCCTATATTTGACCAATGGACTTTGTTATACTCTATGAGGGGCCTTTGTTATACTTGATCAGGGGACTTTGTTATACTTGATTAGGGGAAATTGTTATACTCGATCAGGGGACTTTGTTACACTGGACCAAGGGACATTTTTATACTTGATTAGGGGACTTTGTTTTACTCGATCAGGGGAGTTTTGTTATACTTGATCAGGGGACTTTTGTTACACTCGATCAAGGGACGTTGTTATACTCGACCAGGGGACATTGCTATACTCGACCAGGGGACTTTTTTATACTTGATCAGGGGACTTTGTCATACTCGATCTGTGGACATTCCTATATTTGACCAATGGACTTTGTTATACTTGATCAGGGGACTTTGTCATACTTGATTAGGGGACTTTGTTATACTCGATCAGGGGAATTTGTTACACTAGACCAGGGGATATTTTTATACTTGATTATGGGACTTTGTTATTCTCGATCAGGGGACTTTTGTTACACTCGATCAGGGAACTTTCTTATACTCGACTAGGGACCATTGTTTTACTCGATTAGGGGACTTTGTTATACTCGATAAGGGGACTTTGTTATATTCGATAAGGGGAATTTGTTATACTCGATAAGGGGACTTTGTTAGACTCGAACAGGGGACTTTGCTATACTCGACCAGGGGACTTTGTTATACTCGATTAAGCGGCTTTGTTATACTCGATCAGGGGACTTTCTTATACTCTATATGGAGGCTTTGTTATACTCCTTCAGTGGACTTTGCTACACTCGACCAGGGGACTTTGTTATACTCGAGTAGGCGGCTTTATCATACTCGATTAGGGGACTTTATTATACTCGATCAGGGGATTTTGTCTTACTCGATCAGGGCCTTTTTTATACTCGAGGGGACTTTGTTATACTGGGCCATGAGACTTTGTAATACTCGATCAGGGAACGTTGTTATACTCGCCCAGGGGGCTTTGTTATACTCGATTAGGGGACTGTGTTATACTCGATCAGGGGACTTTGTCTTACTCGATCAGTCCCTTTGCTATACTCGACCAGGGAACTTTTTAAAATCGATCAGGGGACTTTGTTATGCGCGATCTGGGACTTTGTTATACTCGATCAGTGGACTTTCCTATATTTGACCAATGGACTTTGTTATACTCGATCAAGGGACTTTGTTATACTCGACCAGGGGACTTTGTTATAATCGATTAGGGGACTTTGTTATGCTCGATGGGGACTTTGTCTTACTCGATCAGGGCCCTTTGTTATACTCGAATAGGGGACTTTGTTGTAATCGATTAGGGGACATTGTTATGCTCGATCTGGGGACTTTGTTATAATCGATCAGGGGGCTTTGTTATACTCGACGAGGGGACTTTTTTATACTTGATCAGGGGACTTTGTCATACTCGATCAGTGGACTTTTCTCTATTTGACCAATGGACTTTGCTATACTCGATTAGGGGCCTTTGTTATACTCGATCACTGGACTTTGTTATACACGACCAGGGGACTTTGTTATACTTGTTCAGGGGTCTTTGTTATACTCGACCAGAGGACTTTGTTATACTCGATCAGGGGATATGTTATACTCGATCAGGGGACTTTGTTTTACTCGATTAGGGGACTTTGTTATACTTGATCAGAGGACTTTGTTATACTCAACCAGGGTCCTTTGTTATACTCGATTAGAAAACTTTGTTATACTCGACCAGGGGACTTTGTTATACTCCACCAGGGACTTTTTATACTCGATCAGGGGATATGTTTTACTCGATCAGGGGACTTTGTTATACTCGGTTCAGGGGACTTTGTGATGCTCGATCAGGGGACTTTGTCTTACTCAATCAGGGGCCTTTGTTATACTCGACCAGGGGACTTTGTTATAATCGATTAGGGGACTTTGTTACGCTCGATCTGGTGACTTTGTTAAACTGGGCCAGGAGACGTTGTTATACTCTATCAGGGGATATGTTATACTTGATCATGGGACTTTGTTATACTGGACCAGGGGCTTTGTTATTCTCGATTAGGGAACTTTTTTATACTTGATGTGGGAACTTTGTTATACTCGTCTAGGGGGCTTTGTTATACTCGATCAGGGGACTTTGTTATACTCGATCAGGGAACTTTGGTATGCTCGATCTAGGGACTTTGTTATACTGGGCCAGGGAACTTTTTTATACTCGATCAGGGGACTTTGTTATACTTGATAGGGGGACTTTTGTTACACTCGATCAGGGGACTTTGTTATACTCGACCAGGGGCCTTTGTTATACTCGATCAGGAGACTTTGTTATACTCGATTAGTGGCCTTTGTGATACTCGATCAGGGGACTTTGTTATACTCCACCAGGGACTTTGTTATATTCGATCAGGAGATATGTAATACTCGATCAGGGGACTTTGTTATACACGATCAGGGGTTGTTGTTATATTCGTCCAGGGAGCTTTGTTATACTCGATCAGGGGACTTTGTTATACTCGATCAGGGGACTTTGTCTCATTCGATCAGGGCCTTTGTTATACTCGACCTGGGGACTTTGTTATAGTCGATTAGGGGACTTTGTTACGCTCGATCTGGGGACTTTGTTATACTGGGCCAGGAGACTTTGTAATACACGATC